>NC_091473.1:146083519-146363519 GCF_036971445.1 Narcine bancroftii
TTGCCAGAGCCGATGTGGGGAGGGGGGTGGGGTGTGAGGGCCTGAGCCTCGTTTGTTCACATCCCTCTGCAGTTGGGTGGATCAGTTCCCGTCCCACTCATTGATGTACCCAGGTGGGATGATTTCACAGGTGCCCCTGTAGAAGTTGTCGAGTGATGTGGGTGATGTCAAAAGCCATTGTATCAGCGTGGGTGGGACAAGGACAGGTCACTGGAGATGTTTACCCCGAGTTGCTTGATGTACCGACCATGTAATCCTGTGAATGGATAATTTAAGAAAATAATGCCCGATGGACGTGACTCCAGCAGACAGACAAGTGAAGAGATAGAGAAAATCACACTGCTGCAATGCAGCCCTGTCCCAGCAGAGGGAGCATTGCTCCACACACCACCAGGTTCCCATTGCCTGGGTGTTCCCTGATCCAGAGAACATTCCCTTCCAGACACCGTCTTCATGGGGTGATCAACATAGAACATTACAGCACAGTGCAGACCCTTCAGCCCCCAATGTTGTTCCAACCCATACACACCTACCAAAAAATACTAAACCCTCTCTACCTCGTAACTCTCTATTTTTCTTTCATCCATGTGCCTGTCTGAGAGTCTCTTAAATGCCTCTAATGTTTCAACCTCCACCACCATCCAAGCACCCACACTCTCTGCATAAAAATTTCTTACCCCTGATGTCTCCCCTAAACTTCCCTCCCTTCATTTTGTGGAGATGTTCCCTGGTGTTTGCTGCCCCTGCCCTGGGATAAAGTTGATGACTTTGTACCTTTTCTTTGTCTCTCATAATCATGTAGCTCTCCATTAAGTCTCCTCTTATCTTTCTACATTCCAACCTTGCCTCATAAGACTTGTTTCCCAATCCAGGCAACATCCTGGTAACTCTCCTCTGCCCCTTCTCCATAGCTTCCTCATCCTTCCTATAATGAGGCGACCAGAACTGAACACAATGTTCGAAGTGTGGCCAAACCTGATATTTAGAGTCGCATCATTACCTCATGAGTCCTGAACTCAATCCCCCCGACTAATGAGACCAGCGTACCAGGGCATGGATAAGGCTTCTCTCCAGGGTGGGAGCATCTACAATGAGAAGGCACGGGTCTAAGGTGAGAGTAGAAAGATTTAAAAGGGACATGGGGGGGACAATTGTTTCCACACAGAGAGGGCGGTGGGTGTGTGGAATGAGCTGCCGGGGGAAGAGATAGAGTTGGGGCAGTTGCAATGCTTGGAGAGGAACAGGGATATTGGGGCAAACGCAGGGAAAAAGGACAGGCTCATGTTGGAACCTTGGGTGGAATGGATGTGTTGGGATGAAGGGGAGATGGGATGCAATGTCCCCTTCCTTCCTACCACCTCTCTATCTCCCCTTCCCCTTTTCCCTTAAGGGGAGACAACCAGTATGGATGAAGGGCCTGTTCCTGTGCCCTATTGTCTGAAAAACGAGCTTTAATGGGGTGAAATGGCGAAGGATATTCACTTCTTGGACTTGCATTCCTGACATACATTTTCCACGGCAGAAGAGAATCCCTGCAGCCATCAACTCCCAAAATGTCTGATAACGCGAGACAACAGATATTTACAAAAGGTTGGCTTCCTGAAAAAATGGGGATAATGATGGACAACCTCAAGCTGAACACAAAGATCATTTCCGATTTGCTCTCTCATGTAGGAAGTTGGAGAACCTTTAAATTACCTTTTAGATCAGCACAGCATCATGGGCTGAATGGCTTGTACTCTGTTCTAATGCACAGCATGGTAACAGGCCCTTCCGGCTCAGGAGCCTTACCCCAATTGACCTACAATCCCTGGTACGTTTTGAGTGGTGGGAGGAAACGAGCCCCCGGGTAAAACCCACGCAGACACGGGGAGAACGGACAAAGTCCTTACTGACAGTGCGGGATTCGAACCCCGGTCCCAATCTCTGGCATGGTAACAATGTTGTGCTCCCCAAATTGTTCAGATCGTCAACCCCTTCAGGGACTACGTGATCCCTCATCAATTCCAGGCATGGAATCCCGGCGCTGGACTGGGGTAGGGGGTGTTGGGGATGGGGGGGGGCGCTGGAAGCCCTGGGTGTTTATATTGACCACTTTGGAGACCCCTACGCTAATTGCTACGCTAACCGTGCTGCCTATGAACTAATTGTAGAGGAGCTGGCTTTCCGGCTTGTGTACCTTCAGCCCGAAGGTAGCAGCGAGAAGAGGTTGTGACCAGGGTGATGGGGACGTTACTCTTTACCTCAGCTATGCCTTTTGTCTTGATCTGTCGTTGGGAAGATTAGCCATTTTTATATTTAATTTATTCATGTGAATTATATCCATCCCCCTCTACTTCAACTTCTGCCCTCCAGCTCTCACCCTGGGAACTCTCTACCCCTGATCCAGGACAGTTTACAGTAGCTAATTAGCTGATAGAACTGTCTTTGGGATGTGGAAGGAAACCCACCTGGTCACAGGGCGAACATGCCAACTCCACACCAACAGTGCAGGGAGAGGGGGTCAGGATTGAAGCCAGGTCTTTGGCACTATGGGAGAGAGAGGTCTACACCCCCCCCCCACCCATTGCCACTGTGCCACCCATGTGCTGAACCGTGTGGTGACGTGGCATTTCCCCAGTGGGGAGCGACATTTTTCACATCAGTTGTTGAGAGAAGACGGGCCCTGATCCACGTCAAGGCACCGTGTTTCCCACACATCCCCCCTGCAGGGCTAGTTGCGGCCCTCTTTCATTCTGACATGGAATTTGGGAATGCTTTCAACTCCGACCCCAGCGTCTCCCTCAACTCGATGGTCAACCACATCAACTATGTGATCGATCTGGCCAGACAAGAACAACATTCCTGATTCTGTACATAGAATCATTGAACACTACAGCACAGATACAGGCCCTTCAGCCCATCTAGTCTGTGCCATGGAACAAATGGGCTTCAAGTTCTTCCACTACAGGTATTTTATAAAAATCTTAGATCTATTTGAACAGATATTATGCGACAGAGGAGAGGTGACTGAATAGAGGTGTATGACTATGAGAGGTATAGATGGGGTGGACAGCCAGCACCTTTCTCCTAGGACATTAATAGCAAATACTAGAGGACCTCTGCACAACACAGCATAGGCAAGTTAAGGGGAGAATTCATGGGTCAGATTTTTACACAGAGAGTGGAGGGTGCCTGGAATGCATTGCCAAGGGAGGTGGTGGAGGCTGGTACAATAGGGTTATTCAAAAGACTCTTAGGATCATGGATGAAAGAAATTGGAGGGTTATGGGTGTAAGGTAGAGAAGGATTAGATTGTTAGGGAGTAGATGCATGTAGGCCAGCCCAACATTGTGGGCCGAAGAGCCTGTGCTGTGTTGTTCCATGTTCTGAATAATTGGCAAGAGTAGACCACCAGGCCTATTAACCTTGCTTCACTGTTTAACAAGAACCTGATTGTCAACTTTGCAGTCCTACCTACCCCTTGTCTGCTTTAACTCTTTGCTTATGTTGAATCTATCCACCTCAGTCTAGAAATGTTTTGAAAGCACTGCTTCTAATGTGCTTTAAGGAATAGAACTTGGGTCATTCTGATGTTCCCAGTGGTGGGAGAGTCAAGGACCAGAGGGAACACCCTCACCATGAAGTGATGCCTCTTTTGAATGGAGATGAGGAAAAATTTATTCACCCAGAGGAAGGGTGAATCTGTGGAACCCGTTGCCACAGTTGGCCATTGAGGCCAGGTCATGGGGTAAATCTAAAGTGGAGGTTGATAGGTTATTGATCAGTGAGGGTATCAAAAGTTATGGGGAGAAAGTAGGAGCATGGGGTTCAAAGGAAAACTACATCAGCCATGATTTGAATGGTGAAGCAGACTTGATGGGCTGAATGGCCTAATTCAGGGCTCCAAGAGGGGGAACATAAATCTCGTCTAGATTGGGTAATTCTTATTGTTTAAAATGGCACCCCCTAATTCTTGGTTCACCCTCAAAAGGTTGCCTCCTCTCCTCCAGTTGGGATTGGACGGTGCAGGGGTGCAGTGGGTAGTGCCTCTGCCTGCCAGCGCCAGGTACAATCCTGACCTCCGCTGCAGTCTGTGCGAGTTTGCACTTTCCCCCTGTAGCCGTGTGGGTCTCCCCTCGGGTGCGCTGGTTTCCTCCCACGTCCCAAAGATTGTGTACAAAATCAAGAGAGGAAGTGATCAGGAAAATGAAGAGAGCCTTTTACCCAGAGTAGGGGTATCAGTAACTAGAGGACACACATTTAAGGTGGGGGTGGGGGGTGGGGAAAGAGAGATTTTACAGGAACCTAAGAGGTAACTCTTTTACACAGAGGTGGTGGGTGTGTGGAATGCACAGCCAGAGGTGGTGGTTGAGGCAAGTACTAATGCAATGTTAAAAATTGGACAGATACATGGATAGGCTGTGTTTAGAAGCAGTCATTTTTTGGCTATGCCCCCTCCAGGGCTCTGTTCCATAACTTTGAACAAAGTTATGGACCTTCTTCCTTGAACTTGAAGCAGTCATGTTTTGGTTTCTTCCGTACTTCTCGACTACCAACTACATAGAAAATCATTAAAAATATGTGGGTTACATGAATTGAAAAGAAAACAAGGCTCTCATGTCAATGTGCTGTAGCCCCAGTTGAAAAACAGTCAAAATTATCCGGAATTCAAGCAAAACAAATCACAGAAAATAAATAGGTAGCGCATCACTGTTACAGCACCCTCAATTGGGAGCGGGGTTCGAATCATGCACCGTCTGTAAGGAGTTTGTACGTTCTCCCCATGTCTGCATGGGTTTTCCCCAGGGGCTCCGGTTTCCTCCCACCCTTCAAAACATGTCGGGGGCTGTTGGTCATTTGGTTGTAATTGTGTGGCGTGGGCTCATGGGCTGAAAGGGCCTGTTATCATGCTGTATAAATAAATTTAAATTAAATTTAAAATGTAAAAAATACGAAGTTGAGTATTGTTTTGGGAAGTGAACAATTGGGGATAATTGAGTTAATTGGCAGGGGCCAATAAAAGGTGGGGAAAGTCAAGGAGCGGCTCAGCAAATGAGTGGGACTCAGGGGCTTTGGCGAGCAGAGGCTGAGGTTGAGCTTGTTCACATTAAGGCAAGGCTGGTTAGTTGTTCATTTGTTTCATTTTCTTTTCCACTGGATTTGAGGAAAGGGAGAGAGAAAGAACGAGTTTGAGAGCAGTTTCAGTGTAAGATGTGGGAGGGTCCTAGAGTCTTTTGACCTCCCGGGCATTCATGTCTGCACCAGGTGTGCTGAGCTGCGGCTTCTCAGGGACCGTGTTAGGGAACTGGAGCTGGTCAAGGAGAGTGAGGACATCATAGACAGGAGTTACAGCCAGATGGTCACACCAGGGCCACGGGAGGAGGACGTGGGTCATCGTTAGGAGAGGGAAGGGGAAGAGTAAGGTGCTAGAGAGGACCCCTGTGGCTGTAACCCTCAATAATAGGTACTCCTCTTTGAATACTGTTGGGGGGGGGGGGGAGAAACAGCCTAGCTAGGTGAAGCAACTGTGGTTGTACCTCTGGCACAGGGTTGGCCCCTGTGGCTCAGAAGGGTAGGGAAAGGAAAATGAGGGCAGTAGTCTTAGGGGACTCAATAGTCAGGAGGACAGATGGGGGATTCTGTGGACACAGTAAGGAGAACTGGATGGTGGTCCAGGATGTTGCTGCTTGTGTCCAAGATATCCTAAAGTGGGATGGAGATGAGCTGTGGTACATGTAAGTACCAATGACATAGGGAGGAAGAGAGAAGAGGTCCTGAAAAGTGAGTATAGGGAATTAGGTAGGGAGTTGAATCAAAGGACAGGGAAGGGAGTAATCTTGGGATTATTGCCTGTGCCACGTGACAGTGAGAGCAGGAATGGAATGAGATGGCGGATAAATGCGTGGCCGAAGGGGTGGAGCAAGGGACCGGGATTCAAGCTTCTGGATCACGGGGACCTTTTTTGGGGGAGGTGGGATATGTACAGAATGGACGGGTTGCCCTTGAATCCCAGGGGAATGAGGATCCTGGTGGGGACATTTACTAAGGCTACTAGAATGGTTGGGGGGAGGACACGAAGCAAAGGAGAGCAGCAAGATGAAGGTTAGACTGCAAACAGAGAAAGCGCAAAGGCAAAGTTTGGGGGTGGAAAGGCAGGTGATAGAGAAGGGAGATGCTCTGCATGAAGATGGAAGGGAGATGATAGGAAAAGAACATAATCAAGTTGTTTGTAAAGATAGGGGCAAACAGAGAATAACTAGTGGGAAATCTCTGAAATGCATATATTTTAATGCCAGGAGCATTGTAAGGAAGGTGGATGAGCTGAGGGTGTGGATTGACACTTGGCAGTATGATGTGGTAGCGATTAGTGAAACATGGTTGCAGGAGGGATGTGATTGGCAGCAAAATATTCCTGGATTTCATTGCTTTAGGTGCGATATAATCACAGGGGTTGGTGTTGCATTGCAGTTCAGGGAAAATAATTCAGTGGTGCTTAGGCAGGGTAGATTAGAGGGCTCGTCTAGGGAGGCTATTTAGCTGGAATTGAGGAATGGTAGTTACACTTATAGAGGTGTATTATAGACCACCTAATGGGGAGCAAATTTGTAGGGAGATAGCAGATATTTGTAATAAACGCAGGGTTGTGATAGTGGGAGATTTAAATTTTCCAAATATAGATTGGGAAACCCATTCTGTCAAAGGGCTGGATGGGTTGGAGTTTGTAAATGTGTGCAGGATTGTTTTTTACAGCAATATGTAGAGGTACCGACTAGAGAAGGGGCAGGGTTGGATCTACTGTTGGGGAATGAGATAGGTCAGGTGCTAGAGGTATGTGTTGGGGAGCACTTCAGGTCCAGTGATCATAGAGCTATTAGCTTCAATATAATTATGGAAAGGGATAGGTCAGGGCCTAGGGTTAAGGTTTTTAATCGGGGAAAAGCTAGATTTGAGGAGATGAGAAAGGATTTACGAGGAGTGGATTGGGACGATTTGTTTTATGGGAAGGATGTAGTAGAAAAATGGAGGTCTTTTGAAGGTGAGATTTTGAGGGTACAAAATCTATGTTCCTGTTAGGTTGAAAGGTCGGGTCAAAAGTTTGAGAGAGCCGTGGTTTTCAAGGGATATTGGAAACTTGGTTTGAAAAAAGAGGAAGACCTACAATAAATATAAGAAACTAGAAATAAAGGAGATGCATGGAGAATACATTGAATGTAAAAATAATCTTAAGAAAGAAATGAGAAAAGCTTTAGAAAACATGGTGAAAATAAATCCAAAGGGTTTCTACAAATATGTCTAGCAAAAGGAGAGTGGGGGATAAAATTGGTCCATTAGAGAATCAGAGCGGACAATTGTGTGTGGAGCCAAATGAGATGGGGGAGGTCTTGAACAAGTTCTTTTCTTCGGTATTCACTGAGGAGAAGGGTATTGAATTGTGCAGGGTAAAGGAAGCAAAGGGGGTCATTGTGGAAACTGTAGTGATTAAGAAAGAGGAAGTACTGGAGATTTTGAAACATATAAAGGTGGACAAGTCTCCAGGTCCTGACGGGATTTTCCCCAGGAATTTGGGAGAAGTCAGTGAAGAAATAACAGTGATTTTTGAAATGTCATTTGAGACGGGTATAGTGCCGGAGAATTGGTGTATCATGCGGTTCCTGTGTTTAAAAAGGGTTTGAGGAGCAAGCCTCGCAATTATCGGCCTATAAGTTTGATGTCTGTGGTAGGTAAATTAATGGAAAGTGTTCTCAGAGTGTCTGGAGAGACAGGGTCTGATCAGGAATACTGAACACAGATTTGAGTGTGAAAGGCCATGTTTGACCAATCTTGTTGAATTTTTTGAAGAGGTGATTAGGAATGTTGATGAGGGAAAAGCAGTAGATGTTGTCTATATGGACTTCAGTAAGGCCTTTGATAAGTTTCACCAGGTTCACCATGTTTTCTAAAGCCACATTGTACTTTCTTTAAAGGTTAGTTTTTTAAAGTTAGTTTGGAAGGTTCAGTCATTAGGTATTAATTTTGAGATAGTCAAATGGATTCAACAGTGGCTGGAAGGGAGATGCCAGAGAGTTGTAGTAGATAACTGTTTGTCAGGCTGGAGGCTGGTGATAAGCAATGTGCCTCAGGGATCTGTATTGGGTCCATTTTTATTTGTCATATACATTAATGATCTGGTAGATTGGATTAGTAAATATGCAGATGATACTAAAATAGGTGGAATTGTGGATAATGAAGAAGGTTTTCAAAGATTGCAGAAGGATTTAAACTGGTTAGAGGAGTGGGCTGAAAGATGGCAGATGGAGTTTTATGCTGAGAAATGTGAAGTGATTCATTTTGGAAGGAATAATTAAAACAGGACATACGTAGTGAATTGGAGGGCATTGAGGAATGCAGTGGAGCAGAAAGATCTGAAGGTAGAATCTCATGGATAGGGTGGTGAAGAAGGCTTTTAGCACGTGGCCTTTCTAAATCAAAGCATAGAATTCAGGAGTTGGGAAGTGATTTTGGATTGTTCAAGGCATTGGTGAGGCCAAATTTAGAATACTGTGTGCAGTTCTGGTCATCAAATTATAGGAAGGATATCAACAAGGTAGAGAAAGTGCAGAGAACATTTATGAAAATGTAACCTGGGTTTCAGCAACTGGATTACAAAGAAAGATTGAGCAAATAAAGACTTTATTCCTTAGAGCGTAGAAAGTTGAGAGGGGATTTGATAGAGGTGTTTAATATTGTGAGGGGGATAGATAGAGTTGATGTGGACTGACTTTTTCCATTGAGATTAGGAGAGAATGAAACAAGAGGTCATAAGTTAAGGGGCAAAACTTTAGAAGTAACATGAGGGGGAACTTCTTCACTCAGAGAGTGGTGGTCATGTGGAATGAGCTTCCAGGAGAAGTAGTGGCAGCAGGGTCCATTTTGTCATTTAAGGAAAAATTGGATAGGTATGTGGATGGGAGGGGAATGGAGGGTTATGGGCAGGATGCAGGTAGGTGGGACTAGAGGAGAGGACTTAGTTCGGTGCGGACTAGAAGGGCCGAGATGGCCTGTTTCCGTACTTTGATTGTTATATGGTTATATGGAAAGTTTGAAATTGGTACCCCTAGTGGTCAGTTAACAACTGGCAAATGCACTTATCCAGCATCTACCAATCCCCATAGGTGCCAGATATCAGGGATTTTACTGTATATGGGCCAAATTCAGGCAGGTGAGATGGGGGTGAATGAGATATTTTGGTTGGCATCTGTAAGTTGGGCCGAAGGGCCTGTTTCCACGCTGTGTGACTAAGTGCATGGGTTAGTAGATGTAATGTACCTCCGTGTGTGGGTGAGTGTTGGGGGGGGTGGGGTGTTCAATGTGGGAGATCAAACGATGATTAATGCAGGATTACTGCAAATGGCTACTTGATGGCATTCAACAGGCAGATGGGCCTGTGTCCTTGCTGTACGTCTGCGAGGTCTGTCCAACCACTTGAAATTCCCCAACGTGGAGCAGTGGAAGGTGACCTGTCATCTCCTGATGTACACCTGGTGAATCTGCCCAACGACCCATCGCCGCAGTGCTTCCTGCAGTGGGATTCGACCTGGGCTGTGGAGAGAGCCATAGCTGATTGTTCGCACCTCTCGCAGCTGGAGGCTAGCCTCATTCCCCCAGCACTGGGCAACAGAGAATCAGATACAGCACACTCGACGCTCGGCTGAAGACGAGCTTGGAAAATGATTGACTGTTGCTATTTAAAGCCCTCGGCCACTGGGGCTGTGAAGAAACGCATGTCTGTGTAATTGCCCAGTCATGACTGCTGTCTAAATCCATCTCTTGGTCGTATCCATTTCTGGGTCACGCGACGCAGCCTTGGTTTACCATACATTGGTGAGCCAGAGATCGGGGAACTGGTCCCTCATTCCCATTCTGACGTCAATCTCCAGGAACGCCATCAACAAATATTGACAGCTGGTGACTCTCTGAAAACCTCCCTGAACTTGAACTGTGATCGTAATTAAAGCTCGCTGCCTCGCCCAGCCCTCTCCATCTCACTTCCCGACACTTCTCAGTCAAGCTGATGTGCTGAGGAGGGAATTTGTGAATTATTTGACTCTTCCCCCTTCACCATCTATCTCGTTTCCTGATCTTTTGGAAATGAGCTCGGTTGTTTGCAGAATACAGCTGCCAGCCTTCTGCTCCCCTGTTGAACAGACTCCCACACACCCTTAGTGGACAGTTCAATCCTAATTTCGGGGAGTTCACATAGGTTTCCTCTAGGTTCTCGGGGTTCCTCCCACATCCCAATGATGGGCAGGTTGGTGGGTTAATTGGCTGCAGTGAACTGCCCCCAGTGTGTAGGTGAGGTGTAGACACTGTGGGGGAGTTGATCAGAATCAGAATTTATTGTCATGAACAAGTCACAAAATTTGTTGTTTTGCGGCACCGTCACAGGGCAAACATTCATATAAAACCACCTTAAAAACAAATTAAAGTAATGTCCGAAAAGTAAGGCAGTGTCTTTGGTTCATTGATTATTCACATTCTGATGGCGGAGGAGAAGAAGCTGTTCTTGTGCCGCTGCGTGCTCATCTTTAGGCTAGCAGAGTGGCTGGTGGGGTAAAATGGGATTATTGTAGTGGCTGAATGCAGCACACAAACATGCTAGAGAACCTCAATTCACAGGAAGTGAAGGGCAACCAACGTTTTGGGCCTAAGCCCTTCGTCAGGAATTTTCCTATGGATGCTGCGTAACCTGCTGAGTTTCTCCAGCATGTTTGTGTATTGCACTTGACCCCAGCATCTGACTTCCTTGCTTAAGGATTAGTGGATGATGTAGACTCTGTGTGCTGAGAGCCAGTTCAAGTTTAAGCTTATTGTCACATCTACCAAGATGCAGGGACAGAGGTTGTTTTGCGAGCAGTCTAGCAGACCGTCTCATGCAGTGTTAAAATGGACCTGAGGTTGCTTGAAAACAACCACGAATACAGCTGCAAAAATAAATCTTTTAATCACTTTGCAAAGCATCGGAACTCCTCTACAGCAAGAAGCACTGCCATGGCCAGCTAGTCTCTCCCCAAGAGAGTCTGCAACATGGCTTACATATTTATACAGACAAACTTTGAGTTTCCCAGAATATTCAAACTTTCACCATATTATTACGCTTTTTAAGACTCTCTTGGGATTCGTTAATCAGAGTCGTGTCCCTTACCCAATGGTTGATAGTCTCTTACTGCTTTTCCATATAAACCAGTGGTTCTCAACCTTTTTCTTTCCACTCACATGCTACTTTAAGCAATTCCCTATGCCATCAGTGCTCTGTGATTAGTAAGGGATTGCTTAATGTGGCATGTGAGTGCAAAGAAAAAGGTTGAAAACCATTGTTTTAATTGTCCCTCATTGACTCGTTATGTGCACGGTTTTGGAACTCTGAAGGAAATGGGCCAATGACCATTTTTCTCAAGGAAAATATTTCAGTAACAATTGGATATAGAGCAGTGATTCTCAGCCTTCTCTTCCCACCCACATCCCACCTTAAGCAATCCCTTACTAATCACAGAGTACCGATGGCATAGGGAATACTTAAAGTAGAATGTGATTGAAAAGAAAAAGGTTGAGAACCACTGATCTAAACCTTTCCTGTTAGTCCAATTGTAATTTGAACTACATTTAAGACATTGGAGTGGAATTAGACCATTCAGTCCATCGAGTCCACCCTGCCCTTCATCAAGGCTGATTTCAAGTCAAGTTTATTATCATCTAATTGTGCAAGAACAACCCAATGAAACAGCGTTCTCTGGTTTTTGGTGCAAAACACACAGACACGCAACCAGACATAACACTCGTACAGACAAACAATACATATGCAGAACAAATATTTCAAAAATAAATATTATTTCATGAATATGAGAATCTCAAATGGTTAGTGTGAGCCGTTCCTTTAATCGTTCATCATTCTCTCCGCCTGTGGGAAGAAGCTGATCCTCAGCCTGGTGGTTCTGGCTCTGATCCTCCTGTATCTCTTTCCTGAAGGGAGCAGCTGGAAGATGCTGTGTGCAGGGTGGAAGGGGTTCTCCATGATTTTGTACACTCTCTTCAAAGATCCTGGCAGATAACGTCGATGGGGGTGCGGGAAGGGGGAAGGAGAGAGACTCTAGTGATCCTCTCTGCCGCTTTTATGGTCCTGCGGATTGACTTCTGATCCTTTTCTCTGCAGCAAGCATGATGCCCTGTGATGCACCCAGGTCGTTCTCAATAGAGATCCTATAGAACAGTGGTTAGTTAGTTAAGTGAACTCCAAGGGACTTGGAGCTTTTCACTCTCTCTACTCCAGAGTTGTCGACGTGTTGTAGAGGGTGGTCGTTCCTGGTTCTCCTGAAGTCCACGATCATCTCCTTTAGCATCCATTTCAACCCCATTCTCCTGCCTTTTCCCCATAACCCTTGATTCCCTTCTTGATCATGAACCTATCTTCATCTTAAATATATCCAATGACTTTCTCTCTTGAACTCGATCCCGCAGTCATGGAAGGTCAACACACTGTATGCCTTCTCAACAACTCTATCAATGCCTGCAGATGCTTTTAAACATGGATTTAAACTGGAACTAAGGTTGCTTGAAATCCAACATGAATACAGCTGCAAAAACATGGGAAAGACACAACATAGCACTCAGTACTTTAAACAAAGTAAACAAGAACATCGGATACAGCGATCTCTGATACACACACACACACACACACACACACACACACACACACACACACACACACACACACACACACACACACACACACACACAGTAACTAGCACACACTTACTACACAGGGACTTTAACATGTATTCCTGGTTCCCTGTTCCAACAGGATATGGCTCAATGCTAAGTATTCCTATACTATACGACGGTCTGGGTCTCAGTGTAGTGCGTACCTGACCAATTACTCCTACAGCATGCCCATGACCTGGCATAGAGCAGTGTTCATAGTCAAGGCCAAGGAGCAGAGAGGATGATCTGCTGAATATGGAGGGCTTTTAAAGTGTAGTAAACTTGGGAGTCCAGCCCAAGTAATCAGTAAGTGAAGTAAAGGGGCCAATGGTCAGGTGTGCACTAATGGGTGGGCAGAGTCCCACCTTGAATGGCAGGTGATGTGACTTCTGAACTAAGTTCCAGACAGGGAGGTCACGCGACCTTCCACAATCCACTCTACACCACCTTCTTCTTCTTCTTTGGCTTGGCTTCGCGGACGAAGATTTATGGAGGGGTAATGTCCACGTCAGCTTGCAGGCTCGTTTGTGGCTGACAAGTCCGATGCGGGACAGGCAGACACGATTGCAGCGGTTGCAGGGGAAAATTAATGGGTTGGGGTTGGGTGTTGGGTTTTTCCTCCTTTGTCTTTTGTCAGTGAGGTCTTAAATACATTTACTGAAGTCTCCTTCAATGGGCAGAAAATTCCACAGACTCACTAGCCTCTGGGAAAAGCAGTTCCTTCTCATCTCTGTCCTAAGTCTACTACCCCGAATCTTGAGGCCCCCTCAAAGTTCCACAGCAGGATTGTCCAGCTACATGAAGATCAGTGTGGCCAAGTCAGGCACAACAATGACCCCTCAGAGCCTTTTGCAATGGTGTAGTGCAAGGTTGTGTCTGCACCAACTCTCTTCATCAACTTTTTCAGCCTAATGCTCGAAAGGGCCGCAGAAGATCTTGATGACGAGGACGATGCCTACATTTAATACTGCACCGATGGCAGCCTGTTCAACCTGAGGCGACTACAGTCCCTCAAGACACTGGAGCAACCCATTAGAGAACTGCCCTTCACCAACGATGCTGCCCTTGTTGTCCAGACAGAGACAGCCTTGCAGCATATCACATCCTGCCTTGAGAAGATTGCCGAGCTCTTTAGACTGGAAGCCAACTTGAAGAAGACAGAAG
This sequence comes from Narcine bancroftii, assembly GCF_036971445.1. Classification (NCBI taxonomy): domain Eukaryota; kingdom Metazoa; phylum Chordata; class Chondrichthyes; order Torpediniformes; family Narcinidae; genus Narcine; species Narcine bancroftii. The sequence continues at coordinate 146,097,401 of NC_091473.1, forward strand.
TTCTCCATCAACCTGCTCCTCAGGTAGAGTACCATCCTCCCCACATTACCATCGGTGTCCATCAGTTCAGCTCCCTGGGATGCACCATCTTGTCAGATGCCAAGATCGATACAGAGGTTGACAACAGACTGGAAAAGGCAAACAACGCATTCGGCCGCTGTTCAAATGGGTCTGGAACAACAAGCTTCTGAACCAAGGCCCAAAGTTCAGTGTGTTTGTACTGATCACCCTCCTGAATGACTCCGAGTCATGGGTCACCTACCGTCACCACCTACAACACCTTGAGCCCTTGTTGCCTCTGCACCATCCTCAACATCCACTGGAGTGACTTCTTCATCAACATTGAAGTCCTCGAACAGGCGGAGGTTAGCAGCATCGAGACCATGCTGTTGAAGACGCAGCTACACTGGGCAGGGCATGTTTCTAGGATGGAGGGTCATCACCTCACCAAGATTTTGCTGTATGGCAAACTCTCCACTGGCCACCGTGACAGAGGGGCTTCGAAAGAGAAGTACAAGGACTTAGAGCCTGACACCTTGTCCATCACCAGTGCCCTGCTCCAGCCTCCGATCACGCGACCTGGCGATGCACCTTTCACTGGTCAGTCTCCTCCTTTGAGAACATGCAGGGCTGGCCTTGAGGACAAAAGGAGGTGGAGGAAGAACCGTGACACGGCAGCACCAAACTCAGTATTTCCTTTGCAGCCACCGTAGCCCGGCATGTCTGTCCCGCATTGGCCTCGACAGCCACCAGCGAACCTGCAGCAAACGTGGACAGGCCCCTTCCTAAATCTTCATTCGCAAAGCCAAGCCATGAATGAATGAATGATGAAGGGGCCAATGGCCAGTTGGGCAGAGTTCAACCTTTAATGGCAGGTAATGCGACTTCTGACGAGGTTCCAGGCAGATAAGTCATGTGACCCTCCACAATCCACACTACACTATCCAACCTTGTCTTAAATATATTCACTGCCTGCACTGGTTCAATGGACAGCGAATTCCACAGATTCACCAGCCTCTGGGAAGAGCACTTCCTCCTCATCTCCGTCCTAAATCTACTCCCCTGGATCTTGAGCCCATGTCCCCTAGTTCTGATCTCCCCCAATCAATGAAAACAACTTACGGACCTCTATCTTATTTTTCCTTTCATAATTTTATGCATTTCTATAATATCCCCTCTTTTAAATTCCAAAGACTACAGTCCCAGACGACTCAATGTCACAATTTACCTCATGATTTTACAAACTTTCTATCTCCAATCATGTTCCAATGCAGTTAGTTGAAAGTCATTGTGGGTGTCACAGTAGCAGGGCTCTCATACGTGTCAGCGCTGGTGGAGTTGAGAGGAACCGACAGCAGCAGATGATGCAGGTTACAGTTCAGTGGTGATTTACTGCAAAGCCATTTTTTTTTAACTTAACTGCTGTAAAATTAAAACCTCTCCAGAGTCCTGCAGGTATGGTGTATTCAGCTGCATATCACACTTTTAAAATTATTTTATGAGCTGTTTTATTAGCCTCAGCCCCCACCCTGGGATGCAGTGAAGGAACGAGGGAATGTTATTTGTGGATGGAGCTGAAATCCATAGCTTCTCTCTGCAAGTCTCTCTGTCAGCATCCAGCCGGTGTTAATGCCCCACTGAACTGCCATCTGGACGCAGGCAGGCGATTGTAGAGATGGATTCCTCTCACTGATTATTAAACCGCTCTTTAATGTCAGGCATCTTTGGCGTCTTAAATTGAGTAGCCTTCGAGTCATAGTTGTAGAGACATACAGTCCACGCCGACTAAAATGTTCCACCTGCGCTTTAAAATTAATTTAGTTAAAGCACACAGATATGCTGGAGGTATTCAGCCAGCCTTGCAGTGTCCATAGGAGGTAAAGATATATTACCACCGTTCCAGGCCTGAACCCTTCTTCAAGGTACAAGCAAAGAACAGGAAGGGGTCAGAAAGACTGTAGACTGGAAGTGGGAGGAGTCCAGACCAACAAAAGGTGTGAATTAGATATGATAAGTGGAGAGGTAAGAATTGATTTTGGCTCTGTGAAACAAGACAGAGGAAAAGGATAAAAGAAAGAGAGAGAGAGAGAGAGAGACAGACAGAAGGCCCTTTTATAGTGAAAATTAGCGATTTGTAAAGACAATTTTCCTCTGCCTTTAAAGGAGTTTTTATTCACAAAAGCCACGTTATTGCCTGCTCACATTTCAAAAATAAAAGGCGGATTTACTGTTTATGCTGAAGACTGGAAAGGCAGATCGCGCAGTCCTTTTATGTAGCTCAGAGCAGTGTGATGACTTTCCAGGGCAAAAGGGAGTGGGATGTGTAGCACAGCAGTGGCTGCCCCGCTGCCTGACAGCTCCCCTGCCCCACTGCTTGACAGCCTCCTGCCCTGCTGCCTGACAGCCCCCCCGCTCCACTGCCTGACAGCATCCCACCCTGTTGCCTGACCACCCCCCGTGCTGTTACTTGACAACCTCCCCACACCACTCCCTTCTCCATTCCCCTCCCTCCCTCTTCTAATCCCACTTCCTCTTGCCCCATCTCCTTCCTATCAGCCCCTCACTGATCCTGCCACCGCACTGCTTGACAGCCCCATCAGGAATGGGTGGCATGAGGCAGCGAGCGGCGATTTGGGGCAGAGTGAGGGTGGGGGTGGAGTGCTGGAAGGGGGAGGTGTGAGGGAGAGGGAGGAGTGAGGAAGCAGGAAGAGTGAAGGAGGGGACAGAGTGAGGGAGGGGTAGGCGTGGGGGAGGGGCCGGATTGAGGAAGGGATTGGCATGAGGGAGGGGGTGGAGTGAGCCAGCACAGTCTGACAGTTCCACTGGCTGCTCTGTGACAGTGCAGCGGGGCTGTCTGGAAACATCTTTACCCCAAGTGTGTGGATGAGTAGCTGACTTGAGGGGGAAGGAAGTGGAGCCCATGGGAAGTGTGGAGGTAGGGGGTTGGGAATGGGAGCTGCCATTAACTCAATGGGCCAAATGGTCTCTGGCTAAACCAAAGTCACATCAGATGCAAAGATCTCTTGGCTGCCTTCTCTCTCTCTCTCTCTCTCTCTCTCTCTCTCTCTCTCTCTCTCTCTCTCTCTCTCTCTCTTTCTATTCAGTAACTAGCTCACTCTTACTTGACAGGGACTTCAACATGCACTCCTGGTTCCCTATTCCAATGGGGTACAGGTCACTGCTAGGTACTCCCACACAATGTTGCTCAGTAGAACAAGAATATTTCAATGTACTCAAGTACATTGGAGTTGGGACCCTGATAAACTTGTGTGGGGTAATAAGGCATTGATAACTTTATAAAGAATGCTGGACACAGGGTGATGGTGAACGTATAAGAAGAGTTGTAACAGGACTCTTCTGAGCTCAGATGGGGCTGGGACTGGGGCTCCAGTGAGTTTATAGGGCATGTGGGGAACAGGCTCCTGGTGAGTTTAAGGGGAGTTTGAGGAATAGGGTCCTGGTGGGTTTAAAGGGAGTTTTGGGAATGGGGACCCAGTGGGTTTAGGGGGAGTGTGGGGAATAGGATCCAAATGAGGAAAAAGGCATTGTGGGGAATGGGGTCTCGGTGGATTTAAGGGGAGTGTGGGGAATGGGGTCCCGGTGAGGAAAAGTAGAGTGTGGGAATGGGGTCCCGGTGGGTTTAAAGGGAGTGTGGGGAATGGGATCCCAATGAGGAAAAAGGGATTGCGGGGAATGGGGTCCCGGTGGGTTTAAGGGAAGTGTGGGAAGGGGGTCCCAGTGGGTTTAAGGGAAGTGTGGGAAGGGGGTCCCAGTGGGTTTAAGGGGAGTGTGGGGAATGGGATCCAAATGAGGAAAAAGGCATTGTGGAGAATGGAGTCTCGGTGGGTTTAAGGGGAGTGTGGGGAATGAGGTCCCAGTGAGGAAAAATAGAGTGTGGGAATGGGGTCCCGGTGGGTTTAAAGGGAGTGTGGGGAATGGAATCCCAATGAGGAAAAAGGGATTGCGGGGAATGGGGTCCCGGTGGGTTTAAGGGAAGTGTGGGAAGGGAGTCCCAGTGGATTTAAGGGGAGTGTGGGGAATGGGATCCAAATGAGGAAAAAGGCATTGTGGAGAATGGAGTCTCGGTGGGTTTAAGGGGAGTGTGGGGAATGAGGTCCCGGTGAGGAAAAATAGAGTGTGGGAATGGGGTCCCGGTGGGTTTAAGGGGAATGTGGGAATGGGGAGGGTGGGGTTTAAAGGGAATGCAGGGAACAGGATTCTAGTGAGGAAAAAGGGATTGTGGGGAATGGGATCCCGGTGAGGGTAAAACTGCAGCTGGAAGTAGAATCCCCTTAACGAACATGAAAATGGGGACCCAGTCTTGAAAAGGAGTGCTGGGAGCATCAACTAGTAAGCCGGGTGTTGAAACATTGGGTCTTCTGAATAGTTGGTGAGAGGAGTGATTGGAGTTGGGAGATTTCCTGCTGCATTCGCAGACATGTCTGTCCAGGTGATGGACTGAAAATGGCCTTGTTGACCAAACTTACCCGTCTCTGCTTCCTGCTGCAGAATCTCACTGATAAGAAACGGAGATAAGCTGCCGGCTCACGAACACTTGATCGTGCAGGAATACCTGGACAAGCCATTCCTCCTGGAGGGATACAAGTTTGATCTCCGCATCTACATCCTGGTGACCTCCTGCGACCCCTTGCGGATATTTTTGTATAATGACGGGCTCGTGCGCATGGGTACGGAGAAGTACCACGCACCCACCGATGCCAACTTGGTAAGCCGATTCAGACACGAGGGCTTCAGTGTCGAGTAGCAAAATACCGCAGCTGTAGGGGAATTTGAAATAAAGCACAAGGAGTCAGAAACAGTATGCGGGTCAGGTGATAACTGGAGGCAGAAAGGGTTAATGTCTCAGGTCTAGAGTTGTCAGTTCACTGAGTGAAAAGTCTGAAACACTGGACAACAATTGTTTTTCAAAAGGTTTGCTTCGTAAAAAAAAATTGAGGATTATGATAGACAACTTTCAGGCTGAAAGATAATATCAGATTTGCTGGACAAGATTCAGATTCAAATTTCAGATTTATTGTCTCAGTACTTTTGGATCACAGGACCGTCGGAGGAGGAGCGAAAATCTTGGCAGAGAGGTAAGTGGAAGAGAGGCAGTTTAAAAAGAGCTCAGAGGGCAAAGTGTTAAGCAGAGTGTTGATTTGTGGGAGATAATTGGCAGGAACAAATCGGTAAAGAGGAGCAGCCAGTGAAGGAGGGAAGCTTTGAGGCTTTGGCTCGAGAGGCTTCCGAGAGCTGAGGAAGAGCTTGCTCTCAGTGAGGTAAGGCCGGTAAGTTTCTTTAATTAACTTAGGAGTAGATAATGGAGGCAGTGTTTAGGGCAGTCCAGGGCTCTGGTTGTAGGATGTGGGAAGTCAGGGATGGCACTTTGTTCCTGATGACTACACCTGCAAAAGTGGCATCCAGCTGCAGCTCCTGACAAACTGAGTTAGGGAACTGGAGCTGGATGAACTTCGGGTCTTAAGGGAGCCAGAGGTAGCGATCGACAGGAGTTTCAGGGAGGCGGCCACCCCTAAAGGTCAGGAGACAGGTAACTGGGTGACTGTTAGGAGAGGGAAGGGGAAGAGACAGAAAGAGCAGAGCCCCCCTGTGGCCATTCCCCTCAACAAGAAGACTGTTTTAGATGCTATTGGGGTGCACGATCTATCAGGTAATGACTCTGGCACAGAGGCTGGCCCCCTGGCTCAGGGGAGAGAAGAGAAGAGCTATGGTAATTGGGGACTTATTGGTTAGGAGAGCAGATAGGAGGTTCTGTGGACAAGACTGAGGCTGCTGGATGGTATATTGTCTACAAAGTGCCAGGGTCAGAGAAGTCTCTGATGGTTTGTATTACCAAAGTGGAGAACCTCATATTTATCCACATTGTAGTGCATTTGCCATGGATCTGCCCAGTCCCTCAATTGATCCAAATCACACTGGAGCTTCCTGACCCCCTCTTCCGTGCACACAACCCCTCCTAGCTTAGTGTCATCTGCAAATTTGGAGATATTACATCCAATCCCCTCATCCAGATCATTAATGTAAATTGTGAACAGCTGGGGTCCCAGTACAGATCCCTGTGGCACCCCACTGGTGCCATTTATCCCAACTCTCTGTCTTCTGCCAGCCAGTTCTCCATCCATATCAATACTTTGCCCCCAATCCCATGAGCCTTTATTTTGTAAGCCAGTCGTTTATGCGGGACCTTATCGAAGGCGAGCAGCCAGATGTCATGGTCCATGTGGGGACCAATGACATTAACAGGAGTATTGATAAGGTCCTGAAGGGAATATAGGGAGTTAGGAATTAAGTTAAAAAGCAGGACCTCAAGGGTGGTAATCTCAGGATTGCTGCCTGTGCCATGCGCCAGAGAGGGTAGGAACAGGACATTGTGCAGGATGAACGCGTGGCTGAAGAGTTGGTGCCAGGGGGGCAGGGGTTCAGATTTCTGGATCATTGGGATTTCTTCTGGGAAAGGTCTGTCCTGTACCTGAACTGGAGGGGGACCAATATCCTTGCAGGCAATTTTGCTGGAGCTGTTTGGGAGGGTTTAAACTAGTTTGGCAGTGGGGTGGGAATCAGAATGTGAGTGCAGAGATGGATGATGCTCTGTGCTCTGAGTTGGTACGGAATGACAGGCAGAGGACAAAATATAAATGTAACTAGTTAGAGGGTGGAAATGTGTCTATTTCAATGCTAGAAGTATTAGGAATAAAGGGGATGAACTTAGAGCATGGATCAGTATGTGGGACTACAATGTTGTGGCCGTTACAGAGAATTGGCTGGAGGAAGGGCAGGATCGACTGATGCAGGTTCTGGGTTTAGGGGTTGTAAAAAGAATAGGATGGGAGGTAGAAAAGTGGGGAGAGGGGAGAAGCATTACTGGTCACGGTTAGTATCATGGCTATAGAAAGGGAGGAGGCTGCAGAGGGAGGGTCCACTGAGTTGGTGTGGGTGGAAGTTAGAAATAGGAAGGGAGGAATCAATTTACTGGGAGTCGTCTATAGGCCCCCAACTAGCCCTCGGGACACCGAGGAGCAGATCAGCAGGCAGATTTTGGAATGGTGTGAAAATACAGGGTTGACTGTCTGCAAGAAGGATGGATGGGGCTGAATTTATCAGGTATGTCCAAGAAGGATTCCCGTTGCAGTATGTGGACCAGCTGACAAGAGGTGAGGCCAGACTGGATCTGGTACTGGGTAATGAACCTGGTCAGGGGGTGGACCTCTCGGTGAAGGAACATTTTGTTGAGAGTGACCACAACTCACTGAACTTCAACAGAGCCACGGAAAAGGATAAAAACAGACAGAAAGTGCTTATCTGAGAAAGGGCTAATTATGAAGGGATGAGGCAGAAACTAGTGAGAATAAATTGGAAAAAGATGTTCAAAGGTGAAAGCTCAGAAGTAACATAGAGGAAGTTTAGGAAATTACTTGTGTTGCGTTCAAGATCGGTTTGTCCTATTGGGTCAAGGAAAGGATGGAAGGAAAAGGGAACTGTCTCTGACAATGCAGGTCAGGCAACTAGTCAAGATGAAGAAGGAAGCAGACATTAGATAGAGGAAGGAGGAAACAGGAAGGGCTCATGAGAAGCAGATGGTAGCCAGGAAGGAGCTTAAGAAAGGACTTAGGTGAGCTCAAAGGGGGCATGAGATTGCTTTGGCATGTAAGATATTGAAATGCCCTGCTTTGTGTCAGCCCCCAGTGGTAGCCAAGTCTAATCAAAAATTGCTAATTGCCATGCAAACCTCATCACTAACATTACAGTGTTCAGTCCTGGTCACTTCATTACAGGAAGGATGTGGAAGTTATGGAGAGGGTCCAGGATGTTGCCTGGATTGGGAAACAAGTCTAATGAGGCAAGGTTAGCAGAGCTGGGAAGGGTGAGAGGAGACTTGATAGAGGTCTACAAGATTATGAGAGGCATAGAGAGGGTGGATGGCCAACACCTGTTCCCCAGGATAGGATCAACATTCATCGGAGGACACATGTATAAAGTGAAGGGAGGGGAGATGTCTGGGGTAAGTTTTTTTTACACAGAGTTGTGGGTGCCTGGAATGCCTTGCCAGGGATGGTGGGGGAAGCTGAAACACTGGGGGCATTTAAAAGACTCTTAGACAGAAACGTGGATGAAAGAAAAGTAGAGGGTTATGGGTAGGGAGGGTTTAGTAATATTTTTAAGCAAGGTCAATAAGGGTCGGCATAACATCAAGAGGTGAAGGGCCTGTACTGTTCTATGTACTATGTACATGACATCACATACAACCCTGAGATTCTTTTTCCTGCGGCAAGGCACAATTATCACTGGTGCTGTCTGTGTTCTCATTTTGATCAGATAGTGTGGGACGGTGGAAGGTCAGGGTGGGAAAGGTCAGGGTGGGGAAGGTCAGGGCGAGAGTGAAGAGGAGACATGCAGAAGGGAACATGAGGGTCCCACTTACAGACTGATGGGGAGGCTTTGATAGAATCACGGAGCAGAAGGCCTTTCACCCCCTTGAGCCTGCACCACCGTTCAATATGATCATGGCTGATCATGTGATCTCAGTCACTCTCCCTATCCAACTCCCTTTTGAATAGATTGAATGAATTGGCCTCAACCAATTTATGTCTCCAAGTGAAGAAGTTTCTCCCCATCTCAGTCCTAAATGTCTTCCCCCTTCGCCTTAGACTTTGACCCCTTGTTCTGGAGTTTCCCAACATCAGGAACTTTCTACCCACATCTAACCAGTCTGGTCTTGTCAGAGTTTTATACATCTCAATGAGATTCCCTTTCATTTTTCTAAATTCAAGTGAGTGTAAACTTTATATTGAAATTTTAAATTTTGACATACGGCATGGTAACGGGCCATTATGGCCCACAATTACACCCAATTGATATACAACCCTCAGTACATTTTGAGGGGTTGGGGGAAACTGGAGTGCCCAGGGAAAACCCACACAGACAGGGGGAGAATGTACAAACAACACACAGACAACGTGGGATTCAAACACCAGTTCCGATTGCTGGTACTGTAATGGTGTTGCACTAACTGCTACATTAACTGTACCACCCATAAACAAAGTCTATCCATTCTTATGTCAGTCCTGCCATCCCAGAATTGGTCTGGTGATTGCCAGAGATTGTAGAGCACTGAAACAGGCCCTTTGGCCCTGCCAATCCATGCTGACTCAAGAGCACCCAATTATATTTATTCTCCCTGCATGCCCATCAATTCCCCTAGATTCGCCCCCCCCCCATCTTCATTCTCAGGGCAATTTAGTCCACCGTCCCACGCTTTCTGGCCATGATGAGAATGCAGACAACACCAGAGGTCAGGCTCAAACCCAAGTTGTTGGAGCCAGTCAGCAAAGGTTTCCTTTCAGTCTGTGTGTGCCTTAGCGTACCTGTGTGGTGGTGGTCAGCGAAAGAGAGAATGTAGAAGAGATTCACCAGGATGATGTCTAGAATGGAGGGCTGTTCCAATCAGGAGTGATTAGATCAGCTGGGATTATTCTCACTGGAACATAGGAGGCTGTGGGGTAACCTACAGGAAGGATGTCAGTAAGAATGAAAGAGTGCAGAGAAGATTTACTTGGATTTTGCTGGGTCTTCAGGAGTTGAATTATAGGGAAAGATTAAACAACTTGGGACTTTATTCCTTAGAGCATAGAAGAATGAGGGGAGATGTGATAGAGGTTTACAAAATTATGAGGAGATTAGACAAAATGTGAGTAAACTCTTCCCACTTAGATTAGGAGAGATAAATATGAGAGAACATGGCTTTTGGGTGAAGGGGGAAAGGTTTAGGGGCAACATTAGGGGGAAATTCTTCACTCAGAGAGGTGAGAGTTTGGAATGAGCTGCCATCTGACATAGTAAATGTGGGCTCACTCTTAAGTTTTAAGAATAAATTGGATAGATACATCGATGGAAGAGGACTAGAGGGTTAAGGAATGGGTGCAGGTCAGTGGGTCTAGCGGAATGATGTTTTGGCACAGTCTAGATGGGCCGAATGTCCTGTTTTCTGTGGTGTAGTTTTCTATGGTTCTAACCTTATAAAGGATTATAAAAGTATCAGGGGCGTGGATAGAGTTTTCTGCCCCAGGGCAGGGGTGGCTAGAACTGGAGCCGAGAGGAGAGGAATTGAAGGGAAATCTGAAGGGTGAGTTTTTGACTTGAAGGATGGTGGTTGTATGGAATGAGTTGCCAGAGGACCAATGGTACAGGCGAATATTATTAAAATCCAAAGTTCAGACTTATTGTACATACATGACATCACATATAACCCTGAGATTCTGCTTCCTGTGGGCACGGCAGAATTTCCAATTATCAGTAGTGCTCACAAAAAGATACGTTTACAAAAGAGAAATGTAAACAGATAAAGCAATGTAGTAAAACTGATGTTTAAAAGGCATTTGGGCAAGTCATTGGACAGGGAAGGTGCATGGTAGACAGACACAGACCCAAAGCAGGCAGACTAGAGTTAAGCAAGAAAATCTGCAGGTGCTGGGGTGGAATGCAAATACCAATGTGCTGGAGAAAGTCAGCGGGTCACACAGCATCCGTGGGTTGGGGAAAAAAAGGGCAGTTCAATACGTGGCTTGCTGAGTTTCTCCAGCACACTTGTGTCGTGCAGGGAGATTGAATTAATGGAGACAGCTGTCATGGTTAGCATGGATGAGCTGGGTGGGCTGAATGGCCTTTACATGTATTGTACCTTCAGTGATTCAAAAACAACCTAAAATGCTGGCTGCTGATGCATGGTGAACTCCACACTGGGTCTTCTGGGAGTAGCTTGAATCCACGAATCCTTCCCTTTTCTGGGTAACAGCGCATCTCCTTATAAGCAGAGAGCAAGTTTCCAGAGGAACTCAGCGGGTGGAACAGAGGAGAAAAAGAACAGTCGATATTCGGGCCAGAACCCTTCATCAGGACTCAAGATGAGGAGAGTTCCGACCTGAAACACTGACTGTTCTTTCACCCTGACGGACCCTGGTGGAGCCGCTGGGTTTCTCCAGCAGGTACTCTTCTTCTCGAGATACTAAGATCTGCAATCTTGCCCGTGTCTCCGCAACACCTCATTTTACTTTCTAACAGAGCCAGCTGCAACAGCTGGTTCCAGGTTTCAACTGATCTCCAGCTAATTAACAGGTTCATTGGAAAACACATCACAAAACCCGAGAGCTGTATTTTCCAAACTTGTTTGGCTTACGTTGTGTGAGTTATAAGCTGTGGTTCAGTTGATAACACCCCTGACTCCCTTCAGATTATTTTGGATCCTTGCCTTAAGCACACAGATTTGGATTGACTCTCGTGGGACACAGTCTTTCAGGTGAGATGGTAACTTTAAAAAAATTTTTTAATTTTTAACAATACAGCATGGCCCTTCCCAGCCCGTTGGCTCTTTTACACAGAGATCCTACTAAGTTGGCGTGTCAACGACCCATGTTTAAAGCCGGGTTGGGTTGGATCAGAGCATTCACACTGATCCAAGAAAAGCCGGTTTAGTGTGATCTTTTATATAGGGACCCAGCATTCTGGATTAAAAGGAGATGGGACCTGCAGTAGTACAGTGTTGGCATCCAGGAAGGTGGGTAAGCCTTTTACACTGGAGCTGATGTGAAACACATCAGCTCTGATAGATACTACCTACCTTGGCGGGTATGTAGTGGGATGAAAATGACCCCCCCCACCCCCATCCTATGTTGGTTGTGTTCACACAGGTGAAACAGTAAAAAGATGGTGAAATACCATCTTTCAAGGGTAGTGTAAAAGGGCCTCATGAAATCCAATTGCACCCAATTAACCTACAAACCCCCATATGTCTGTGGAATGTGGGAGGAAACCGAAGCACCCGGAGAAAACCTACGCCAACACGGGGAGAAGGTACTAACTCCTATAGACAGTGCTAGATTCGAACCCGGGTTGCTGGTACTGTTACAGTCACGTTAGGCTGAGAACCTACCTATCCATTCTCTTTCTTTGGCTTGGCTTCGTGGACGAAGATTTATGGAGGGGGTATCCCCGGTCCGGGCGAAGGGTAAACGGCGGCGGCCCCGATACGGGCAGGAGCAAGGGGGAGACGGAGGCCCCGGCCTCGGTCGAGTGAGGCAGGCGGAGGCCCCGGTCCGGACAGTGAGTGGGAGGCGGCGGCCCCAGTCCAGGCACAGGGAGAGCAGCAGCGGCCCCGGCCCGGGCGAAGGGTAGACGGCGGCGGCCCCGATACGGGCAGGAGCAAGGGGGAGACGGCGGCCCCAGTCCGGGCACAGGGAGAGCAGCAGCGGCCCCGGCCCCGGTCCGGGCGAAGGGTAGACGGCGGCGGCCCCGATACGGGCAGGAGCAAGGGGGAGACGGCGGCCCCGGCCTCGGTCGAGTGAGGCAGGCGGAGGCCCCGGTCCGGGCAGGGAGTGGGAGGCGGTGGCCCCAGTCCAGGCACAGGGTGAACTGCGGCGGCCTCGGCCCCGGTCCGGGCAGTATGGACCGACCTAGGAGGGGAGGCAGGCCCCTCCAGCCCGGGTAAGAAACCTGCATAGGAGAAGGCCACTCCGATATAAAACCTACGACCCAAGGACCTCGCTGCCACGTCCCAGCTTGCTTGGCCACGGCACACGAACCATGGGTGTAAAGGGTGGGGCCAGTACTGCGCGCACTGCACTCCACCTAAAAGCTCCTTTGCGCAGGCCCGAGGACAGGTCCACGTCCTCCCCCTCCACGTCCTCCCCCTCCACGTCCTCCCCCTCCACGTCCTCCCCCTCCACGTCCTCCCCCTCCACGTCCTCCCCCTCCACGTCCTCCCCCTCCACGTCCTCCCCCTCCACGTCCTCCCCCTCCACGTCCTCCCCCTCAAAAGATGCTCACAAACTCAAGCTAGCATGCTGGAACATCAGAACCATGCTAGACAAGACTGACAGCCACCGACCTGAACGTCGGTCTGCCCTCATTGCACATGAACTCCTCAGACTTGACATCGACATAGCCGCTCTCAGTGAAGTCCGCCTGGCAGATGTAGGCAGCCTCCAAGAACGCGGCGCGGGCTACACACTCTACTGGTCTGGCAAGCCTTCGGATGAACGACGCCTATCTGGTGTAGGCTTCATGGTCAAGAGCTTCATTGCCTCCAAACTCGAAAACCTTCCGACAGGCCTCTCGGACCGAATCATGTCCATGCGACTCCCACTTCAAAACAAGCGTCACATCACCCTCATCAGTGTCTATGCTCCAACCCTCCAGGCGGAACCAGCAGAAAAGAACAAGTTCTACACCGACCTGCGCAACCTCATCCAACGTACCCCTACAGCCGACAAGGTTGTCATCCTGGGCGACTTCAACGCTCGTGTCGGCAAAGACTCAGAAACCTGGCCAGGAATCCTGGGCAAGCATGGCGTCGGCAAGTGCAACGACAATGGGCGCCTCCTGTTGGAGCTCTGCGCAGAACAGCGGCTTGTCATTACAAACACCCTTTTTCAGCAGAGGGACAGCCTTAAGACCACCTGGATGCATCCCCGATCCAAACACTGGCACCTCCTGGACTACATCCTGGTGCGAGAAAGTGACAAACAAGATGTGCTCCACACCAGGGTCATGCCTAGCGCGGAATGCCACACTGACCACCGGCTGGTTCGCTGCAAGCTCAACCTTCACTTCAAGCCAAAGCCCAGGAACAATAAAGCCCCCAGAAAGAGGTTCAATGTTGGAAAACTGCAGTCAGACGAAGCGAGAGGAAACTTCCAGGCAAACCTCAAAGCAAAGCTCGACGTTGCAACCCGCCTCACGGACCCGTCCCCTGAAACCCTCTGGGATCAGTTGAAGGCTACCATACTGCAATCCACTGAAGAGGTACTGGGCTTCTCCTCCAGGAAAAACAAGGACTGGTTTGACGAAAACAGCCAGGAAATCCAGGAGCTGCTGGCAAAGAAGCGAGCTGCCCACCAGGCTCACCTTACAAAGCCGTCCTGTCCAGAGAAGAAACAAGCCTTCCGTCGCGCATGCAGCCATCTTCAGCGCAAACTCCGGGAGATCCAAAATGAGTGGTGGACTAGCCTCGCCAAACGAACACAGCTCAGCGCGGACATTGGCGACTTCAGGGGTTTCTACGAGGCTCTAAAGGCTGTGTACGGCCCCTCACCCCAAGTCCAAAGCCCGCTGCGCAGCTCAGACGGCAAAGTCCTCCTCAGCGACAAGATCTCCATCCTCAACCGATGGTCAGAACACTTCCAATCTCTTTTCAGTACCAACCGCTCAGTCCAAGATTCCGCCCTGCTCCAGCTCCCTCAACAGCCCCTAAGGCTAGAGCTGGATGAGGTTCCCACCCTGGATGAGACATATAAGGCAATCGAACAACTGAAAAGTGGCAAAGCAGCAGGTATGGATGGAATCCCCCCAGAAGTCTGGAAGGCTGGCGGCAAAACTCTGCATGCCAAACTGCATGAGTTTTTCAAGCTTTGTTGGGACCAAGGTAAACTGCCTCAGGATCTTCGTGATGCCACCATCATCACCCTGTACAAAAACAAAGGCGAGAAATCAGACTGCTCAAACTACAGGGGAATCACGTTGCTCTCCATTGCAGGCAAAATCTTCGCTAGGATTCTACTAAATAGAATAATACCTAGTGTCGCTGAGAATATTCTCCCAGAATCACAGTGCGGCTTTCGCGCAAACAGAGGAACCACTGACATGGTCTTTGCCCTCAGACAGCTCCAAGAAAAGTGCAGAGAACAAAACAAAGGACTCTACATCACCTTTGTTGACCTCACCAAAGCCTTCGACACCGTGAGCAGGAAAGGGCTTTGGCAAATACTAGAGCGCATCGGATGTCCCCCAAAGTTCCTCAACATGATTATCCAACTGCACGAAAACCAACAAGGTCGGGTCAGATACAGCAATGAGCTCTCTGAACCCTTCTCCATTAACAATGGCGTGAAGCAAGGCTGTGTTCTCGCACCAACCCTCTTTTCAATCTTCTTCAGCATGATGCTGAACCAAGCCATGAAAGACCCCAACAATGAAGACGCTGTTTACATCCGGTACCGCACGGATGGCAGTCTCTTCAATCTGAGGCGCCTGCAAGCTCACACCAAGACACAAGAGAAACTTGTCCGTGAACTACTCTTTGCAGATGATGCCGCTTTAGTTGCCCATTCAGAGCCAGCTCTTCAGCGCTTGACGTCCTGCTTTGCGGAAACTGCCAAAATGTTTGGCCTGGAAGTCAGCCTGAAGAAAACTGAGGTCCTCCATCAGCCAGCTCCCCACCATGACTACCAGCCCCCCCACATCTCCATCGGGCACACAAAACTCAAAACGGTCAACCAGTTTACCTATCTCGGCTGCACCATTTCATCAGATGCAAGGATCGACAATGAGATAGACAACAGACTCGCCAAGGCAAATAGCGCCTTTGGAAGACTACACAAAAGAGTCTGGAAAAACAACCAACTGAAAAACCTCACAAAGATAAGCGTATACAGAGCCGTTGTCATACCCACACTCCTGTTCGGCTCCGAATCATGGGTCCTCTACCGGCACCACCTACGGCTCCTAGAACGCTTCCACCAGCGTTGTCTCCGCTCCATCCTCAACATCCATTGGAGCGCTCACGCCCCTAACGTCGAGGTACTCGAGATGGCAGAGGTCGACAGCATCGAGTCCACGCTGCTGAAGATCCAGCTGCGCTGGATGGGTCACGTCTCCAGAATGGAGGACCATCGCCTTCCCAAGATCGTATTATATGGCGAGCTCTCCACTGGCCACCGTGACAGAGGTGCACCAAAGAAAAGGTACAAGGACTGCCTAAAGAAATCTCTTGGTGCCTGCCACATTGACCACCGCCAGTGGGCTGATAACGCCTCAAACCGTGCATCTTGGCGCCTCACAGTTTGGCGGGCAGCAGCCTCCTTTGAAGAAGACCGCAGAGCCCACCTCACTGACAAAAGGCAAAGGAGGAAAAACCCAACACCCAACCCCAACCAACCAATTTTCCCTTGCAACCGCTGCAATCGTGTCTGCCTGTCCCGCATCGGACTGGTCAGCCACAAACGAGCCTGCAGCTGACGTGGACTTTTTACCCCCTCCATAAATCTTCATCCGCGAAGCCAAGCCAAAGAAAGATCTAAGGTGGTTATAAAGGGTCGTATGTCTTTCACCTCCCTCACCTATTCTGTTTTCCCATCATCCATGAACCCATCTCACTGCCCCATTCCCCTTCCTGACCTTTCTCTGTCTGCCCACCATCCCTCCCTGATCTGGTTGGACTTAACGCCTTCCTTTCTTACGAGATTCCATTATCTGCAGCCCATTGACTCTGCTCCTCACTCCCTGATGTCTGTGCCTCACTTCACTTGTCCCTCCCACACCTGACTCCATCTGCCAATCAACTCTATCCTCACCAACAACCACCAGGTCTTAGGCTCAAAGGTTAATTTTATTGTCAGATAATAATATAATAAAGTTTTAATATACACAATATGCTTTTGTCTGCCGTGAGGCAATTAAAGAATTGCAATTAGCATTGTCCGGCACCCCTAACAATAGAGGAAAGAGAAGCAAAGAGAGTTCCTTCAGAGACACTGAGTGTCCATCGATTTTCCTCCCACAACCTCTGAAGCCTCACAGACTTCAGTTCAAACCATCAGCCACCCTGGCTCCAGATGCAAAGCTCCGACACAATTGGGAAGTCTTCAGTGCCCGAGGCCCCTTCAAGACCCCTTCTTGCCCTCAGCACCCTCTTGAATCCCAGTTCAGATACCTGGTTCCCATGAGCCAGTCTCAAACAGCCCGCAGCTTGTGTGGGTCCCTCAGCCGCTGAGACCCTCGTTGGTCCTCTGTCCTGTAGGGCCATCTCCTCTGCTTCTCCATCTCAACTTGGAGGGGGGGGGGGTGTGGTGGTATTCTCCATTTCTGGTGTCTGCTCCTCCCCTGGAGTCTGCAACCCATGGTGGTCTGCTGCCGAGCACAGGCACTGCCATCTTGGACACATGCCATCAGCTTCTCTAACAAACTGTTTTAACCCTGTACGGAGCCCTCAGAATCACTACTAGGCAATAGGACCCTATGGAACAGAATTACAGGAAGGATATAAACAGAATAGAGAAAGTGCAGAAGAGGTTTACGAGAATGTTGCCGGGGTTTCAGGGTTTGAGTTACAGGGAACGGTTGAGCAGCCTGGGACTTTATTCTCTGGAGCACAGAAGATTGAGGGGTATTCGAAATTATAAGGGAGATGGATAGAGTCAATGTGGACAGGGTTTTTCCACTGAGAGTGGGGGGAGATTCAAACAAGAGGGCATGGATTGAGAGAAAAGGGGAAAAAGTTTAAGGGAAACATAAGGGGAAATTTCTTCCTGCAGAGGGTCGGTGGGTGGGGGGGGGGGGGTGGGGTATGGAATGAACTTCCGGCAGTGGTGGTAGAAGTGAGATCGATGTTAATATTCAAGGAAAGGTTGGATAGGTATATGGACGGGAGAGATGAGGAGGGTTATGGGCTGAATGCGGGTCAGTGGGACCAGCATGGACTAGAAGGGCCAAACTGGCCTGTTTCTGTGCTTTGAATGGTTGTATAGCTGTGTCTCTGCTCCCCTGCTCGCCCAGGTCTGCACCAGTGGCAGTGCTGCCATTATAGCAGCTCCAAGCAGTTCCACCAATTTTATTCCCCCCCCCCTTTTCTCCTCACTCTTTCAGTCCAGATGAAGAGCCTCAATCTGATAAGTCAACTATCTATGATGTGTCATCTCAATAGATGCTGAGTCCCTCCAGCAGTTTGTTGTTATTGTTTCTTGTAAAGTAGAATGATTGACTTTTAATGCACGGAAAGAAACAAGTCAGGTCTGTTCCAGCCCTGGGTCTGTGGCCCTACATTTATAGTTCTTGCATGAACAGACCTGTTCAGACCTGGCCTTTTGCCTCTTGTCAGGTAGAAGGTGCGGCACGGTTAACGTAACGGTTGGCACAATGCAATCGCACTGGATCGCCTGTGT
This sequence comes from Narcine bancroftii, assembly GCF_036971445.1. Lineage (NCBI taxonomy): Eukaryota > Metazoa > Chordata > Chondrichthyes > Torpediniformes > Narcinidae > Narcine > Narcine bancroftii. The sequence goes on from NC_091473.1 coordinate 146,115,346, forward strand.
CTGTGTGGCTTTCCTCTGGGGGCTCCCATTTCCACCCATGTTCCAAAACATAATGGGACTGTAAATTAATTTGGGTGTAATTCAGTGGCGTGGGTTTACATGGCCGGAATCGGTTTATACAGTGATGTGAATTTAAAAAAGAACCTACTTCTTTACTATGGGTTCTCTGTGATCCACCTAGAATCAGTGCATCTTATTCAGATGGAATCATAAAATTTAGTATGGAAAAGGGCCTTTGGCCCAACCCACCCAAGTTGTCTACTTGAGTGTATCCCATTTGCCCGTATTCAACTCATATTTATTCCTATCCACCTATCCGTCTACGTCATTTTAATTTTTACATGAAAATACTTCACCACTTCCTTTTGCAATGAAGTGAATTTTCATGGCAAATTCTCCAAAACAGAACAAGATCCAGGTGACTAATGAACAGATTCATTGTACTTCTCTGGCCGAGTAATTAATTTTTCCTTTACTTTGTGGGATGTGGTCATTGATGCCACTAATTCTTGTCAGTGGGAATGGTTTCAGGGATGAGAGCTTTGAGCTCTGAGCTATGGCTCGAGTTGTTGGGTTGTTCTCGGAGTAAGGAAAGTCGAGAGGAGGATTGATGGTGGTGGACAAGATCAGGACTGGTGGAGAGAGAGTTATAAAGGGCCGAGTGAATGGTTCAGTGATCTGCAGACGCAGTTAGGTCTGGGAGAAGATACACAGAGGAATGTGAGGAATTTTTTTTACGCATTCTGGCATTGATCACTGCCTAAGTCTATCAGAGCCTTCAAAAGGGAATTGAAAAGGTCAGAAATCACAGAGCACAGATGTAGATCCTACAGCCCAGTGAGTCTGTGCTCATCACCCACAAACAGTTTCAGTTTATTTGTCACATTGTGCTTCACACAGTGAGACATGCACAGACTGTGGGGTGTGGCTGACTTGTGAATGAAGGATTCACACACACACACACACACGCACACACACACACACACACACACACACACACACACACACACACACACACACACACACACACACACACACACACACACACACACACACTGCGAGCTGTTGGAGACCGGCTCATAGGAACCAGGTATCGGAGCCGGGATACGAGAGGGCGCCGAGGGCAAGAAGGGCTCCCCAAGGGCCTCGGGTGCTGAAGGCTTCCTGATCGCATCAGAGGTTTGGATCTGGAGCTTGGGGAGGCCAATGGATCAAACAGGAATCTGTGTGGCTTCAGAGGCTGCGGGAGGGCTGGCTGGAGGAGAATCCATGGGCACTCGGTGTCTCTGAAGCGACTCTCCATTGCTTCTCTTTTTCTTATTGGAGGTGCTGGGCGTTGCTCATGGCAATTTATTTGCCTTATGGCAGACAAAAGTTGAAATATATCAGGTATCATGTACGGTGGGGAGCATTCTGGCTGGTTGCATACCTGTCTGTCTGGTTTGCTCAGGAAAAGAAAAAACTCCAGAGGGTTGTTACATCAAGGGGTCCAGACTTCACTCCATCGAGGACATCTACAAGAGGTCGTGCCTTAAAATAGCAGCCTCTATCCTCAAAGATCCCCCTCCCCTAGGCCATGCCCTCTTCTCTCTGCTACCATTGGGAAGAAGGTACAGGAGCCTGAAGATGAGGACTCAACGACACAAGGACAGCTTCTTCCCCTCTGCCATCAGATTCCTGAATGATCAATGAACCAAAGACACTGTCTCACTTTGACTTTTCATGCAATATTTTAATTTATTTTTGTAAGGTGGTTTATATGAATATTTGCCCTGTGACACTGCCACAAAACAACAAATTTCTTGACTTGTTCATGTCAATAAATTCTGATTCTGAAATGTATATTGCATTTTTATGTATTATTATGTGATGGAGCGCTGTCTCCGCTCCATCCTCAACATTCATTGGAGTGACTTCATCACCAACATCGAAGTACTCGAGCTGGCAGAGTCCGCAAGCAATCGAGTCCACGCTGCTGAAGATCCAGCTGCGTTGGGTGGGTCACGTCTCCAGAATGGAGGATCATCGCCTTCCCAAGATCGTGTTATATGGCGAGCTCTCCACTGGCCACTGAGACAGAGGTGCACCAAAGAAGAGGTACAAGGACTGCTTAAAGAAATCTCTTGGTGCCTGCCATATTGACCACCGCCAGTGGGCTGATATCACCTCCAACCGTGCATCTTGGCACCTCACAGTTCGGCGGGCAGCAACCTCCTTTGAAGAAGACCGCAGAGCCCACCTCACTGACAAAAGACAAAGAAGGCAAAACCCAACACCGAACCCCAACCAACCAATTTTCCCCTGCAACCGCTGCAACCATGCCTGCCTGTCCCGCATCGAACTTGTCAGTCACCAATGAGCCTGCAGCTGACGTGGACATTACCCCTCCATAAATCTTCGTCTGTGAAGCCAAGCCAAAGAAAAAAAAGAAAATTATTATGTGACAGTAGAAGGAACTGTTGAGATGGATTCTTCTGCAATCAGTGTATCAAGTCAGCTCTAATATTCATATAGACATGAGAGCAAAATTACATGCCATAGGTGTTATAATTTTTAAAAAATCAATCGGTGCAAAGCAAAGGAGGATAATGCATGGTTCAAGTTCAAGTTCGTTATCATCTGAATATGTACAGGCAGATAAAGCAGAGTATGTCTGGACCACGGTGCACACACATACAAGCTCAATACACAGCACATTACCACATATATCCATGTTGTGGAGTTCATTCAGGAGCCTGATAGCTGTGGGTAAGAAACTATCTTTAAGCTTGAGAATTACTATGATAGAATGGGGTGGGGGAGAATAAAAGGAGGAGGGGCATTGCTCATCAGGGAAAATATCACAGCTGTGCTCAGGCAGGACAAACAAGAGGCATCGTCTTCTGAGGCTATATAGGTGGAGCTGAGGAATGGGAAAAGAATGACCACACACATGGGGTTGTCTTAAAGACCGTCCAATAGTCAGTGAGAATTGGAGGAGCAAATCTGTAGAGAGATAGCGGACAGTTGCAGGGAACATGATGTTGTGATAGGAGGAAATTTTAACTTTCTGCATATTGACTGGGACCTCCATACTGTAAAAGGGCTGGATGGCTTGGGGTTTGTCAGATGTCTTCAGGAAAGTTTTCTAAACCAGTATATAGAGATACCAACTAGAGAGAGACTGGATCTCCTTTTAGGGAACAAATCAGGTCAGAAGAATGTGTAGGGGAGCATTTTGGGTCCAGTGATCATAATGGCAATAGTTTCAAGTTAATTATGGAGAAGGATAGATCTTGGCTTCAGGTTGAGATTCTAAATTGGAGAAAGGTTACTAATTTTGAGGAAATGACATAGGATCTAGAATGCGTGGATTGGGATAAGTTGTTTTCAGGCAAGGATGTGCAATGTAAGTAGAAGACTTTCAAAGGTGAAATTTTGATGGACAAAATTGGTCCCATTGAAGAATAGAGTGGTCAGCTTGTATGGAGCTAAAAGAGATGGGAGAGATCTTAAATGTTTTATTTAAAATCAGTATTCCCTCAGGAAATGTGCAGAGTTGTGGGAAGTAAAGAAGATAAGCAGTGAAGTCACAGATTAAAGAGGAGGAAATGCTTGCTGTCTTAAGGCAAATAAGGGTGGATAAATCCCTAGGGCCTGACATGATATTCCCTCAGACCTTGAGGGAGGCAAGTGTAGAAATTGCAAGGGCTCTGGCAGAAATATTTAAAATGTCCTTAGCGACCAGTGTGGTGCTGGAGGAGTGGAGAGTACCTCACATTGTTCCATTGTTTAAAAAAGGGTCCAAAAGTAACCCCGGAAATTATAGGCTGGTGAGCCTGATGTCAGTGCAGGTAAATGATTGGAAGATGTTCTAAGAGATCAGATATACAATTATTTTGATAGTCAGAAATTGATTAGGAATAGTCAACATGGCTTTGTGAGTGGTAGGCTGTGTTTAACAAATCTTATAGAGTTTTTTTTCAAGGAGTTTACCAGGAAAGTTGACGAAGGAAAGGCTGTAGATGTTCTTTACATGGACTTTGGTAAGGCCTTTGACAAGATCCCACAATGAGGTTAGTCAGGAAGGTTTAGGCACTGGGTATTCATGGTGAAGAGGTGAACTGATTCGACAATAGCTGGACGGGAGTAGTGGTAGATTATGCTTCTCAGATTGGAGGCCTGTGACTAGTGGTGTGCCTCAGTGCTGGGACCATTGTTTTTTATCATCTATATCAATGATCTGGATGATAATGTGGTAAATTGGATCAGCAAGTTTCCAGATGACACTAAGACACTAAGCCATCGTGGACAGTGAAGAAGGTTTTCAAAGCTTACAGAGGGATCTGGACCAGATGGAAAAATGGACTGAAAAATGGCAGATGGAATTTAATGCAGACAAGTGTGAGGTGTTGCATTTTGGAAGGTGTTATAAGATCAAACCAGCAACCACAAAGAAGGCATATCACACAGGGGTAAAGATGAACAATTACTTTATTAACAAAAATTCACCTTCAAACTTTAATTCAAAATCCCCCTTTTATTACAATGCCCACTGGTTACTATGGAAATTTCTACAACAGTGTAAAATTAATAAATTCCCCAGCCTAAATATAACACATGTAATTAAAGTCTAAGTTATATTTCCAACCAGCCCACAGAAAAACTTAAACACAAACAAACACAAAGCACACAAAACTTCGATCTCAACCGAAGCAAAGATCATAAACAAAATTCAGTTTGTTTGGTAAACTGAAGCCAAAAGATCTTTGAGAGAGAGAGAGAGCACAAAATTCGAAGTTGTCTTGTGTTGCTTGCAGAGTGAGGAACAACTGGCTTGGTCCTGATCCTTCTGGCTGCCTTCGGAATGTTCATCCCTTTTAAAATGCCCAACATTCTAAACTGTCCTCCAGACCATGACTCATGCCCTGGCCTCCTTCCACTCCACAGCCACACACAGTGGTGGTTTATCATCCAAGTCCAGAAATTTCTAGATCATTTTCTGCGTATGCCCAGTCCATCTCCCACTCTCACAGCAGTCCACCTCCCACTCTCTCAGCAGTCCACCTTCACCTTGGGTCTCTAAGGCAAACTATCACTTTTTAACATAAAACCACACAACACATAGGCCAATACACAACACAGAACTCTGTAACAAAGGAAAAACCAAGAAAGGACGTACATACTAAATGGTCGGGCACTGAGGAGTGTGGTAGAACAGAGGGACCTGGGAATACAGATAGGTAATTCCCTGAAAGCAGCATCACAGGTGGTTATGGTTGTAAAGAGAGCTTTTGGCACATTGGCCTTCATGAATCAAAGTATTGAGTACAAGAGCTGGGATGTTCTGGTAAAGTTGTCTAAGACATAGGTGAGGTCAAATTTGGAGAATTGTGTACTGTTTTGGTCAACTAACAACAGGAAAGGTATCAAGAGTGCAGAGAAGATTTACTTGGATGTTGTCTGGACTTCAGCAACTGAGTGACAGGGAAAGATTAAACAGATTAGGACTTTATTCCTTGGATCGTAGAAAAATGAGGGGAGATGTGATAGCGGTGTTTAAAAGTCTGATGGGGATAGACAGAGTAAATGTAGATAAGCCTTTTCCAATGAGATACAAACCAGAAGACATGGATTAATTGTGAAAGGGGATAAGTTTGGGGGGAAAATGAAGGGGAACTTCTTCACACAGAGAGTGGTGGGAGCGTGGAATGAGCTTCTAGCTGAAGTGGGCTCAATCTTAACATTTAAAAAGAATTTGGACAGGTACATGGATGGGATGGAGTGCTATGAACAGGGTGCAGGTCAGTGGGACTAAGCAAAGAAAAAGTGGTTCGACACAGACTAGAAGGCCCTGTTTCTGTGCTGTAGTGTTCTATATTGGAAACTATGAGACTCTGGAGGGACTTAGCAGGTCAGGCAGCATACATGGGAAGAAATGGTCTGTCAATTTTTTGAGTCAGGACCCAAAATGTTGACTGACCATTCCTACCCATGGAAACTGCCTGACTTGCTGAGTCCCCGCCCCCAGTTTCACATTGTTTGCTGTCTTTAAGCCTGTTGGTTCATGATCTTGTACTCTTGACCTTCTACCCGCTTGGAGGAGGGAGAAGAGAGTGTGTCTGGGGTCTGATGGGTCCTTCAGTGTGTTGGCTGCCTTTCCCAGGCAGTGGGAGATGTAGTTGGAGTCCACAGAGGGGAGGGAGATTTGCATGATGTTCTGCATCCACCACCTTCTGCAGCTTCTCAGCAGAGCAGCTCCCTTCCAACGCTGTGATGCACCCTGCATGTCTGCTTTGGGTGCTGCACCTCTAGACATTGTGGAAGCAGCAGGAATATGCTAACTGGCCTTTCCTTTGCAGAGCCAGCTGTTCATGCACTTGACAAACTATTCAGTCAACAAGCACAACGAGAACTTTGGCCGTGCAGAGCAGGCAGACCAAGGCAGCAAGAGGTCCATCAGATGGTTCACTGAGTTCCTTCAAACCAATGACTACGACGTGGCCAAGTTCTGGAATGATGTTTCTGTAAGTATCGCCTCACACAGAGCAACAGTGCATTTGGCCCACAAGCCAAACCTGTCATGCTCTAAGATCCTACCAGATCTAATGTTGGCCTCGGCTACATTTCCCTGTCTGTTCCGCCCCCAGAACCATAGCACCTTTCCATATTAGAAGCCTGTCTATCTCAATTGTGGAGTCATAGAGTTGAATAGCCCAGAACAAGGCCCTTCGACCCACTGAGGTCATGCTGACTGCACTGCCCACCAACACTTTTGCCCGCATTAGTGAATCCTCTCTGCCTTACCTACTTCAGCATCTTAAATACCTTTTAGATGCAGTGACTATATCTAATTCCATCTCATTCAGAATAAACAATGATCCACAGACACATTCTTGCACTTAAAAAAAATGATAAGGTGGTTTTATATAAATGTTTGCTCGATAACGTTGCCTCAAAACAACAAATTCCATGACATACTCATGACAACAAATTCTGACTCTTATCCTGTGGCAACGAGGGCACTGTCTGTGCAAATAAATTTTTCTCTCAGATCTTTTAAACTCTTTCCTCTAACCTGAAACCTCTTGTTTTTGATCTCCCGGCCATGGGATAACAAGGCCCCTCTGCCCAAACTCTCCCCATAACTATAGGCTTCCAATCCAGACAATATCCTGGTGAATCTCCTCTGCACTCTCTCCAGTGCAACCACATCCTTCCTTCAGTGTGCTAACCAGAACTTTACGCAATGGCTCTGCAGCTTAGCATCATGTATTCATACAGCACAGAAACAGGCCCTTCAGTCCACTTAGCTATGCTGACCCCAGAGCCTTGTAGAGCTCATCCTATTTCACTGCATGTCTGGGCGGCACAGATCCGCGTGAAACAGACATGAGCAGAATCCAGTTGTAACGTGCATGAACACACACATTCAATCACTTACACACACTCGTGGACATGGACACACGTGCAAAAAAGCCAGAAGTACATACAGGGCAAGCACACAGTTATGCATGATTTTAGACATGGCTACAGCCACAATTTCTCACAGATACATGAACAGAGACATAGCTCTCACGCACAAGTTGCACAAATGTGCACATAGATATTTGCACATAAACACGGGCAGTCACACAGATACATCAACACACAGGCACATAGCCACAGATTGAACCACATGAATAGATGTGTGTGGGCACAGTGGTGGATATATGTGCACAGTTGATAGTCTGCTCAGGTGTGGGAGGGAACTGTGTGGTAGAAACTGTCTGACCGGAACCCCTGGGGATCACTGCCTTTTCAACCTGCTGTTGAAACAAGGACTCTACCCTCATGGTTGGCTGTGAATGATCCCACAACTCCAATTCCAACACTCTCCCCAGTGCCCACAATACACCATAGTAGAGACCCTTCCAGCCCATGGAACCTGTTATGCCTAATTAACCTACCAATCCTGTACATTTGGAAGTTATAGTTCAACAGCGAGCCATAAGCCATCAACCCGGCCTTTATTTTTCCTGGAATCTTGCTCTGCACAAATCAGGCTACGCTTATGAAAGTCCCGCACTGGGCTTTCATCACCCTGGGGCAGCGGGGGAGGGGGAACATCGCTCCTCTGCCTGACGAAAGCCTCGCCTCCCACCAGGAGCTGGTAGTGAAGACACTGATAGTGGCAGAACCGCATGTCCTACACGCCTACCGCATGTGTCGCCCCGGCCAGCAACCCGGCAGCAGCAGTGTCTGCTTCGAGGTCCTCGGCTTTGACATTATATTGGACAGGAAACTGAAACCCTGGCTCCTGGAGGTGAGTGGATGGACAAATAATAAGCCGTAACCAGTGCTCTCTGTGACAGCAATGGGGAACAGCCATTTTTACATTAAAGAAAAATTTAGGCCTACAGCACAGTACCAGGCCCTTTCGGCCCACTTGCCCGTGCAGCCCAATTAGGCAACAACTCCCCGTACGTTTTGAACGGTGGAAGGAAACTGGATCCCCCAGGGAAAACCCATGCAGACACGGGGAGAACGTACAAACTCCTTACAGCCAGCGTGGGCCCTGTCCCGATTGTTAGCGCTGTAAAGGCATTGCGCTAATTGCTGTGCCAACCATTGGAAATAACTAATGTTTCAGGCCTAACCCCTTCCTCAAGGCCACCTGCAAATTGGAGGAATAACACCTAGTTCATGAGAACAGTTATCGGAACTGGGATTCGAGAGGGCTTCCGAACGGCCCTGGCGCTGAAGGCTTTCTCTTCATGTCGGAGGTTTGGATCTGGGCTCAGGTTGCTGATGGTTGTGGAGGCTGCTGGAGGCGATCAACGGACACCCGGTGACACTCTTCTTCTCTTTCTCTCTTACTGTAAGGGGCTTTGGGCAATGCTAATGGCAAATCTTTGTCTGCCTTACGGGTCAAACAGCACCAGTGGGAGAAATGGGATGGTGGACGTTTCGTGTTGAAACCCCTAATGAAGAATGTCGTCTTGATGAAGATGTCTGACTCAAAATATTTTTAATTCTTCCTCCCACTGATGCTGTTCGACCTGTTAAGTTCCTCCACCAGGTTTATTTTTGCACGAGGCACTGAACTTTGAAAACAGTCCCAGCAAACCAGAAATCTGAAACCCGACTCCATTCCTTTGACCGCACATTTATCTAATCTATCCCCTTACCCCTTAATCACTTGGCAGCACAACTGATCCTCGGAGATCCCACTCTCCAGTCTGTTACCCAGCTCTCTGAACTCTGAACAAAGGTACTCACCTGATTTTTGTCTTTAACGGTGACCCCCTCAGCTAATGGTGAATTGGATTAGTAAATATGCAGATGATACTAAGATAGGTGGAATAGTGGATAATGAAGAAGGTTTTCAAGGATTGCAGAGGGATTTGGGCTGCTTAGAAAAGTGGGCTGAAAAATGGCAGATGGAATTTAATGCTGATAAGTGTGAGGTGCTTCATTTTGGTAAGAAGAATCAGAATAGGACATACGTGGTAAATGGGAGAGCATTGAGGAATACAGAAGAGCAGAAAGATTTAGGAGTAACGGTACATCGTTCCCTGAAGGTAGAAACTCACGTGAATAGGGTGGTGAAGAAGGCTTTTAGTATGCTGGCCTTTATCAATCATTGCATGGAATATAGGAGTTGGGAGGTGATGTTGAGATTGTATAAGACGTTGGTGCGGCCTAATTTGGAGTTCTGTGTGCAGTTCTGGTCGCCTAATTATAGGAAGGATATAAACAGAGTGGAGAGAGTGCAGAGAAGGTTTACCAGAATGTTACCTGGGTTTAAGCATCTAGAGTATAGGGAGAGATTGGACAGATTAGGTCTTTATTCTTTGGAGCGTAGAAGGTTGAGAGGGGATTTGATAGAAGTATTTAAGATTATGAAAGGGATAGACAGAGTGGATGTGGATAGACTATTTCCATTAAGAGGAGGAAAGATTAAAACAAGAGGACATGAGTTAAGAATTAAGGGGCAGAGGTTTAGAGGTAACATGAGGGGGAACTTCTTTACTCAGAGAGTGGTAGCCGTGTGAAATGATCTTCCAGGAGAAGTAGTGGCGGCGGAGTCAATTGTATTATTTAAGAAAAGGTTGGACAGGTATATGGATGAGAAGAAGATGGAGGGTTATGGGCATTGTGCAGGGAGGTGGGACTAGAAAGGGGTGTTTGGTTCGGTGCGGACTAGAAGGGCCTAATGGCCTGTTTCCGTGCTGTAATTGTTATGTTATATGTTTATGTTAATAAGTCATGACCCATAATCAGAGACATGGAGTAATTGCCAGAGAAATAGGCTTGTCCACGGTGACCATGATGTATGCCTGTGCTACACCCATTTCACTCGAGACCTTTAATAAAAACATAACGCTGCAGAAACTCAGCAGGTCAAACGGTGGCCTTGATATAGCCAAGATAAAGGTACATAACCAACGATTCTGGCTTGGACCCTTCATCAGGGTATGAGCAAAATGTAGGCAGACACCTGAACAAAATGGTGGGGGGGAGGGGGAGGTAGAGGAGCACAGACCCACAGGCAAAAAGTAATGTGGATAAGGTATGGGGGAACCACCAGCAAACAAAGGGGGAGGGTGGGGAATGGGCGTGTGAATGGAGAGGGAATGGAGGAAAGAAGACACAGGCAGGGGAAGAGAGGGAGAATGGGGAGTGGGCTACAGAAATTATATAAAGTACACTGTTTGACCAGCGTTTCTCTGGCATTGTGTTTTTAATTTCTATTACGGAGTCTGCAGACTTCCGTGGTTTACTCTAAACCTCTCTTTTCAAATGTAGCTGTCCAAGTATCTTTCAAAACATCAAAATAATCTTGGCCTCTACCACTTCCTCCTGCCAGCTTGTTCCATAGACCCACCTCCCTGTTATGTGAAAATGTTGCCCCTCAAATTTTAAATCATTAAATCTTTCTCAGGATTATTCTGGGACAAAGGGTGTAAATATTCATTAATCTATATCCCTAATGATTTTATAAGCCGCTATAACTTCCAGCAACTGGAAACACCTTCTCCACGTCTAACCTGTAAATACCCTCGGGAATGCCGCAGAGAGTTTCATAGATTCATTTCTCTCTGGGAGAAGCAGTTCCTCTTCATCTCTGTTGTGCATCTACTCTTAAATCAAATGTGGAGGCCATGTCCCCTACTTCTAGTCTCATCTACCAGATGAAACAACTTACCTACTTCTTATTTCTTCCTTTACATTTTGCTACAAGATTCCCTCTCAAACTTATAAATTCCAATGAGTAAAAAGTGAGGCTACTCAATCTCTCCTCGTAAGCTATCCGTCTCATTTCTGCAGCAGAAGGTTTCTTCTTCGAGAAAGCTTTGATTTTGTTTTCACTTCTCTCCCTCCCCATCCTGAAGATTAATCGGGCGCCGAGCTTTGGGACAGACCAGAAGATAGACTATGATGTGAAGGAGGGAGTCCTTGCCCATGCCTTAAAGCTGCTGAACGTGCGGTAGGTCAGGGGTCAGACGACTTGCCACCTCAGCTCAGGTCGTCAGAGAGAGACTGAGGCACACACCAAGAAGAATTTTGTTTTAAATCAAAGCAGAAAGAGACAAGAGACCAAGCAGCACCAGGATGTTGCCTGGGTTGGAAGATGAGTCTAATGAGGCAAGGTTAGCAGAGCTGGGATTTTTCTCTTTGGATGAGAAGAGAATTCAAAGAGGTCTACAAATTCTGAGAGGCAAAGATAAGATGGACAGCTAGCACCTCTTTCCCAGGGCAGGAATAGCAAACACCAGGAGACATCTGTACAGAGTGAGGGGAAGAAAGTTTAGGCCAGGGGTACATAAGTTTTTTACACCGAGTTGCGGGGGCCTGGAATCCCTTGTCAGGGATGGTAGTGGAGGTTAAAACATTAGGGACGTTTAAGAGACTCTTAGACAGGAACACAGAAGGAGGAAAAATAGAGGTTTAGTATTTTTTTTTGGTAGAAATATAAAGGTCAACACAACATCGTGGGCCAAAGGGCCTGTACTATGTTCTGTGTTAATGTCTCAGGCTGAAAACCTGTAATCAGATCTGGAAAACACCTAATTATATTTCTTCTTCCTAATTTTATTTATCTATTCATAAGAGATGACAAAATGTAAAAGCAGGTAAAACCTTTTTGGAGTGGTTATTTGAAGTGGAGGGAGATGGATGCAGATGACCTGTGTGCCCTCAGTCAAGTTGCATTTGAGGGATTGAGGACTGGCTATCAGAGTAATTGACAGTGGGTGGGATGAAGGTGATGTAGTGTTCAGTAGAGATGAGGCATTTGGGGAAGGATTAGAAAACTGAGGTCCTCCATCAGCCAGCTCCCCACCATGACTACCAGCCCCCCCACATCTCCATCGGGCACACAAAACTCAAAACGGTCAACCAGTTTACCTATCTCGGCTGCACCATTTCATCGGATGCAAGGATCGACAACGAGATAGACAACAGACTCGCCAAGGCAAATAGCGCCTTTGGAAGACTACACAAAAGAGTCTGGAAAAACAACCAACTGAAAAACCCAACAAAGATGAACGTATACAGAGGCGTTGTCATACCCGCACTCCTGTTCGGCTCCGAATCATGCGTCCTCTACCGGCATCACCTACGGCTCCTAGAACGCTTCCACCAGCGTTGTCTCCGCTCCATCCTCAACATCCATTGGAGCGCTTTCATCCCTAACGTCGAAGTACTCGAGATGGCAAAGGTCGACAGCATCGAGTCCACGCTGCTGAAGATCCAGCTGCGCTGGGTGGGTCACGTCTCCAGAATGGAGGACCGTCGCCTTCCCAAGATCGTGTTATATGGCGAGCTCTCCACTGGCCACCGTGACAGAGGTGCACCAAAGAAAAGGTACAAGGACTGCCTAAAGAAATCTCTTGGTGCCTGCCACATTGACCACCGGCAGTGGGCTGATATCGCCTCAAACCGTGCATCTTGGCGCCTCACAGTTTGGCGGGCAGCAACCTCCTTTGAAGAAGACCGCAGAGCCCACCTCACTGACAAAAGGCAAAGGAGGAAAAACCCAACACCCAACCCCAACCAACCATTTTTCCCCTGCAGCCGCTGCAACCGTGTCTGCCTGTCCCGCATCGGACTTGTCAGCCACAAACGAGCCTGCAGCTGACGTGGACTTTTACCCCCTCCATAAATCTTCGTCCGCGAAGCCAAGCCAAAGAAGAAGAGGCGTGAGGGCGAAGCAGGGGGCTGCAGGGATGAGAGGGGTCTGGAGGGTGGTAAATACACAAAAGAGCTGGAGAAACTTAGCAGGTCCTGCAGCGTCCACAGGAGGCAAAGATCATATAACTAATGTTTCAGGCCTGAGCCCTTCTTTGAGGTGTGATGCAAAAGCAGACAGGCACCTGAATGAAAAGGCGGGGAGAGGAGGGAAGAAGGGGCAGAGGGAGGAGCGCAGGCCAACAGGCAAGAGGCAGTGGGTGGAAATGGATAGGAGGGGAGGAGAGGAAAGCTGGGAATTTATCAGGGGAAGGGGGTAGCTCCATGAATACATAGCTGGAGGAAAGGTGAGAGGGGTCTAGGGAAAGAGAGAGAGAGAGAGAGCAGGGAGAGGAGCTGGTAGGAGACAAAAGGATCGGTGGGTGGCAATTGGGAAGAGACCAACTCTCGCTGGCCATGCCTCCTTTACCCATCTCACCAACTCTTTCAACGAGAAACTGGGAGAGGAAGCAGATTTAAGAAAAGACGGAAGATCAGGTGATGGAGAGGGAACCAGACTAGAAGGAGGATGAAGGAACAAAGTGAGAGGAAGGAAAAATGAGTGAGAGAGGCCACCACCTCGCATCTTAATTTATGTTTTAAACTTAGACATACTGCACAGTAACAGGCCCTTTTGACCCACAAGCCCATGGCACCCAATTTCAGTCCATGGTACATTTTTAAATGGTGGGAGGAAATTGGAGTTCCTGGAGAAAACCTATGCAGACACGGGGAGAACATACAGATAGTCCTGATTGTTGGTGCTGTACCAGCATTGCTCTAACCGTGCTGTCTTATGGAATTGTAGACTAGGGAATGGAAATGTTGATGTCTTAAAAACATTCAGATCCTGAGTGCAAAACCTTTTTCTTGTTGCATCCTTCTGTGGTGGTGTTTGTCTGTGCCAGAACCAGTGACCGCAGGAAGAATTTGGTGCAGCAGAAGGCTGAGGCCCAGAGACGGCTCTATGGGCAGGGAACAGGGAGGCGGCTGTCCCCAGGGTCCTCTGAGTGGGAGAAGAAGCACCACTCGCTGCAGAAGAGGAGAGAGGAACTGGTAAGAAGATGCCCGCCCTCCCCGTCACTGTCATAAACCTAGCCCTCCTCCTGATACTTACAAGGAAGTGCTTTCTCTCCCTCCAACTTGCAGAAGGAAAGACTCGCCCAGGTCCGCAAGCAGATTTCACGGGAGGAGCACGAAAATCAAAACCTGGGGAACTACAGGTAAGCGGCTGCCTTTCATTCCACCACCAAACTCAGGCACCCAGTCGCCTTCGCAGCCAGTAAAGGAACCATCAGCTTACAGATGCTGCAACACACACACGTGCTGGAGAAATTCAGCAGGTCACACAGCGTCCACAGGAAGTAAAGGGTAATCAATGTTTCGGGCCTGGACCTCTGCCAGAGACACTTAACATTGGTTAAGGGTGACAAGGGAGATGTTTAAGGGAAACATTAGGGGGATCTTCACACAGAGAGTAGTGGGAGCGTGGAACGAGCTGCCAGCTGAAGTGGTGAATGCGGGCTCATATTTAATATTAAAGAAAAATTAGAACAGGTACATGGATGGGAATGGAGGGATACGATCTAGGTGCAGGTTAGTGGGACGAGGCAGGATAATTGTTCAGCACAGACTGAATGGGCCTGTTTTCTGTGCTGTAGTGCTCCATGGTTCTATAGATACTGATACCTTATTCCAATTTAATTAATTTAAAGAATCTTAAATGAACCAATAGATGAGATACTTAAAAATTAAAGTAAAACCAACATCTGATCTTAGATGAAGGGCCCTGGCCTGAAACATTGACCGTTCTATTTCTCCCACGAATGCTGTTTCACCAGCTGAGTATCTCCAGCAGGTTGTGCTTTGCTCCTGATTCCAGCATCCGTGCAGACTCTTGAGCCTCCTCTGATGTCTGTGTGGAGTTGGAGGCATAGACAGGGTGGACGGCCAGCACCTGCTTCTCAGGGCAGGATCTGCAAACACCAGAGGACGTGTACAAAGTGAAGGGAGGGAGGTTTAGGGGAGATAAGTTTTTTACCCAAGTGTTGTGGGGGCCTGCAATGCCTGGCCAGGGGCAGTGGTGGAGGCTGAAACATTAGGGGGAATTTAAGAGACTCTTACGCACATGGATGGAAGAAAAATAGAGGGTTACAGGGTAGGGAGGGGTTAGTACGGAGAAAGATGAGTAGACAGGGTCTTTATTCATTGGAGCGTGGAAGATTGAGGGGGGATTTGATAGAGGTATTTAAAATTATGAGGGGATAGATAGAGTAGATATAACTAGGCTCTCCCCCTTGAGGGTAGGGGAGATTGGGTTGAGGGGTCATAAGGGTTAAGGGGGAAAAAATTTAGAAGTAACATGAGAGGGAGCTTCTTCACAGAGTGGGGCTGAGTGGAATGACCTTCCGGAAGAGGTGGTAGCAGCAGGGTCAATTTTGTCATTTAAGAGGAGTTGGATGAGTGCATGGATGTGAGGGGGTTGGAAGGTTATGGACAGGGAGAAGGTAGGTGGAACTAGAGGAGATCACTTAAATCAGTGTGGACTAGAAGGGCCGAGATGGCCTGTTCCGTTCTATAATTGTTATATGGTTATATATAATGAGGCGACACAATATTGAGGGCTGAAGGGCCTGCACTGTGCTGTAGTGTTTGATGTTTTAACGCTCCTCCTGTGACAGTGCTGGTTTTCCCCCAGGTGCTCCGGTTCCCTCACACATTGCAAAGACTCGCACATTGGGAGTTTAACGTTGAACATAGGCTTGCTTGGCCAAAGGACCTGTTCCTGTGCTCCACAGTAATATAAAGGGTTTGAGGGGGCTTTGTGTTGTGAAAACTCACTTCTCAAATTGTTTCTCACGATCAAGGTTTGACTGAATTTTTTGTTCTCCTAAGTGCCGCGATATAGTGAAAACCCTCATTTTGTGGGCTATTCAGGCAGGTCAACTCATTCAGTAGGTAATGCAACAATAACAAACAAACACATAATAAATGGACACCGTGTAGGAGCAGTGTTACAATACGTCAAATAGTGCAGGGTGAAGAGAAAAAAAATGGCCAGCAGTTCTGCTGATGTGGACTGGGGAGAGTAGGGAGCGCTGCTCCTTATTGCCTGGAACTGATGCCTCCTGTTACAAGCCCAGAGGACCCCAAAACCCAGCGGCAATAGATATTCACCAAGACAAATGGTTACTTAAACAAAAGTTGCTTTTAATTATCTTTAAACATGAAAATAGAATCACACTTTAACTTACCTCTCTTGACTTAGTTAACCTAACTTAACCCCCTTCTAATTTTAAGTGCACGTATGTGCAATGTGTGGGTGAGTTCAGGAAAGTTCTTTGGTTCACAGTCCAATCTCACTTCTCATTCCTCCAAGTTAACTGGTTGCAGGCAATTCTTATACTGTGCACAGAATTGAACATTTATAAAGTTCACCAGGCTTTGGTGATTGAAAGGTAAATGGTGTAAGGTAAAACATCATGAGATGGGAATGTGTAAGGAGTTACCCTGTACAGGGCTGTAACAAGATGTGAATGCATCCTTGTACTTACAAGATAAGAGAGACATTGATGGATTGAGAGGCAGGAAGCTAGCAGGGAAAGGATAGCAACAGTTTTAGTCATTGGACAAGTAATGATATGATGATGTTCTAAGCATGTATCCAAGGGTATAAAAAATCACCATTTTGCTGATAACGGCAGAATGCATTCTCCGACTAACATGGTTAGTTGCAAGTGTTACAATCCGGTAATAAAGAACAAAGAACCCTGATTTTGACTCAGTCTGGTGTTTGTCTCACTCATTCATGAACAAAGCAGACCTAACAATGGTTACCACTCAGGAAGGTTCTTGTTGGTTTTCAGAGAGAGATTTGTTGTTCCAGGACATCCACAAATGATGTATTTCAATCAGTCACCTCAGTGTCTTGCTGACAAAACTTGCCCCTTCAGGGTTCTCCAGATGATAACCTCTTTCTTTCAGGTCACCACAGAGTTCCTTTTCGTTTCCCTTATTCCAAGTGAAACATTAGACAGCCAGTCCTCTCCTCTATCATGAGCCACAAGGGCTTTGACCAGGTCATCCTCCAAATTGGGGCTTCTTGCCAGCTTGTCCTGTTCCAGTTCCAGCTGCTCTTGCTGGCTGAAACACCGTAGAAGTGACCTCTGTCTCTCTCTCTCTCTGAGAGAAAGCCTGTTTGACTCTCTCTGCTTGCAAAACCAAATGACTCTTTTACAACAGCAAGTTCTCTTCCAGACAGCAGCGGCTCCGGCCTGCTCTTTCATCTGTTGCCTTTGGTAAACAACAATCAATTAGTGAAGTCTCTTGAGCACTCTTCAAAGCTCTTGCAAAAGCTGTCTCGCATTAGCAGAACTCCAGTATTTCAAATAAGATCTGTTTTAAAGTGTTTGCATGTGATCTACTCTAACAAACCTTTCCCAATCTATATACTCTGTCACACTCCATACAGGCTTTCTTAATCTGAATCAGAATTTATTATCATGAACAAGTCATGAAATTTGCTGTTTTGTGGCAACATCATAATTCAAACATTGATATTATAACCATCTTACAACATTATTAGAAACAAATAAAAATAACAGTGTATGAAAAGTGAGGCATTGTCTTTGGTTCATTGATTATTCAGGAATCTGATGGCAGAGGGGAATAAGCTGTCCTTGTGCCGCTGAGTGCTCGTCTTTAGGCTCCTGAGGCAGAATGAAGAGGGCATGGCCTGGGTGGTGGGGGTCTTTGAGGATAGAGGCTGCTTTTCTAAGACACCGCCTTATGTTGATGTCCTCGTTGGAGTAAATGTTGCGGGCCAAGTTAACAACCCTGCGGAGTTTATTCTTGTCCTGAGAGTTGGCGCTTTTGATGCAACCAGCCAGAATGCTCTCCACAGTCCACCTGTTGAGGCTATCGAGAGTCTTCAGTGACATAGCGAACCATCTCAAGATACCTCACAAAGTATAGTAGTTGGTGAGCCTTCTTTAAACAGCTTGTTAAAGGAATTGATGCTTTTTTAAAAAAAATCCTGCAATCATGGAGGCCTGAGCCCAAAATGTCAGTGCTAATGCTGGGCAGCTAGCCATGAGGGGTTGCAGATTCTGAGAAAGTAGCAGGCCAGTGCAGCACACCAGAAAAGGAGAACACCCCCTGCCCCCTCCGCATTGAAAAGGAGAAGCTTGGGGATGATCCTACAGGGTGGTGACTACAGCAGTGGACTATCAAGGGGCTCATCGGCAGAAGGACCCACATGGGCTGCGGACGGTTAGCGATTTGCAGTCAAAGAACTCATGGGAGCCAGGTATTGGAGCCAGGATTCGAGAGGGTGCTGAGAGCAATAAGGGTTCCCGAAGGGCATCGGGCACTTCCTGATCATGCCAGAGATTTGGATCTGGAGCTCTGGTCACGGATGTATCAAACAGGAGTCTGTGTGACTGCAAAGGCTGCAGAAATGCTGGAGGCGAATCCACGGACTCTGTGTCCCTCAGGGGACTCTGTTTTGCTTCTCGTTCTTCTCTTGTTAGGGGTCCCGGGCAATGCTCATGGTGACTCTTTGTGCAGGCAAGAGTTGAATCACATCATGTGTTTTACGTTATTGCATGACAGTAAAAGAAACAATTGAGAAATAGTGCAGTGCCATCATTTTTTTTAACCAGTGAGAGATCCATTCAAGTGTTAGATAATAGGAGGAAAAAAAATCTGTCCTTCAATTTGGAAGTTTGTGTTTCTTTTGACTGAAGTGGGTGAGGGGGGGAGGGTGAGCAGGTGGTGGGAGAAGTTAATGTGACCAGGATGGGTGGGGGGGGGAGGGATCGATTATAGAACATAACACGTAACAGCGGAGTACAGGCCCTTCAGCCACAATGTTGTGCAGACTGATAGAAACCTACTCAACAATCTAAACCTTCCCTCCCTTACAACCACAACCCTCTTTTTTTCTTACATTCAGGTGCCCTTCTTTGTGCCTATTGAATGTCCCTATTGTACCAGGTTCTACCACTACCTCAGGCAATGCATTCCAGACACCCACTACTCTCTCTGTTAAAAGATACCTCTGGCATCTTCCCTAAACTTCTACTGATTCCTCTGGTATTTGCTAAACTCGCCCTGGGAAAAATGTCAACCCTATCTATGCCCTCATATTTTTGACCTCTACTAAGACACCTCCCATCCTTCATTTCAAAGAGAAAAGCCCTAGCTCTGTCAGCCGTGCCTCATGAGGCACGTTCTCCAATCCAGGCATCATCCAGGTAAATCTCCTCTGCACCCTCACCACGGCTTCCAGATCCTTCCTGTAATGAGGCGGCCAGAACTGAACAGAATGGCCTAACCAGAGTTTTATGGAGCTGATCATTTATGTTGGTACGTCTCCTGAGACAGTGGGAGGCCGTCATGGAGGTCACTGGAGGGGAAGGGAGTTTGTGTGATGGCCTGAGGTGTTTGGAATTCTATGGTTTCTCTCAGTCTTGGGCAGGGCAGTTCCCATATTACTCTGTGAAGCCTCCGAACAGGACACTTGGTGCATTTGTAAAAATTGGTAAGAGACCAATGAGACATGTCAAATTTCTATCAAGATTCGGAGAAGTAAAATCTCTACTCTCTTTCTTAATTGAATTCCATACACCTCCCAAATATCCTGTTCCTGACAACCAGTGCACTGCAGGACTGGCCACGATTATTAATGGCATAGACTGAAGAGATGGAGACCTGGGGAAATATGGGACATAGTCTTGGTAAGACCGGGGTTTGCATTGTGAGAATGTGGGGAAGAGGCTGGTCTATCTCCTGCTGTCTGGGGAAAGCTGCCCACATACTACTGTCCCATTCTGGTCTCACTCTCTTGTCTTATAGAAGATGCACGAGCCTGAAAATACAAACCTCCAGATTCGTGGACAGTTTCTTTCCTGCTATCATCAGATTCTTGAATAAACCTCTCACTGATAAAACATGATGCCCAGGCACTGTTAATCTGTGCTTTCCTTTATACTTTCCACCTTGTCCAGGAAATGAGGCTTCTCATTGGACACTTGATAATGCAGGGGAGAGTGCCATATTTGATCAATTGAAAGCAGTAGAGTTTTAAGCCGCTTTCAGGTGGAATAACTGGGAGAATGGGGCTCTGGAGCCGGCTGCGAAGCGACATTCAGGTGGCAGCGCTGAAGGCGCTGTTTTGGCATCTGAAAGGTCTGCAGTGGGGAGAGGTGCCGCGGAGCAAACATCAGCTCCTGTTGACTGGCCGTAGTCCCGCCCGCTTTCAGGTACCTAGGGGGAGCACTCAGAAGCGGAGAATACACCTATCCAAGGAGGGTTGGGTAAGTGCTCCTCAGGTCCAGGTTCTCCACTTTCAGGTGGCCTCCCAACAGCCGTGTTCAGGTATTTTAGGCGGCTTTATGTTGGGGTATTCTGGCCACCTGAAAGTGGCTTTAGTTTAACTTTGCATAATTGTGTTGCAGGTCATGAGCCAGACAACCTGTTCCTGTGCTGTGATCTGTGTTAACACTCTACTCTGCACTTTTTCGACATACTGTAACACTACACCTGCAGTTTTGTTTCAGTATTGCACTGCATTCTGAAGCTAAGTATGGGTTGACTTGCCTGGAAAGCAGGCAGAACAAAGCTTTTCACTCTATCTTAGTACTCTTGACAACAAATAAAACATAGGAGTGGAATTAGGCCATTTGGCACAACGAGTCTGCCCCACCATTCCATCATGGCTGATTTACAATCTTTTCAGTATTTGATGGGTTTCAGTGAGATCCCCCTTCCAAACTCAGTGTGCAGACCAAAAGCCATCAAATGCTCCTAAAATTATTACCCTCTCATTCTGAGAATCATTCGAGTGAACCGTAACTGAACTACACTCACTTCAATTTAATTTGGTTCCTGGGATGAGTGATGGTTCTAGTGGACCAGAGATGGGGTGCTAGGAGAAGCGGATGTGATCTACCTTGTTGTGCTTTCTTGCTCCCCTCTACTCTGCTGCCCTCTATGTCTTTGTTCATCCAGGAGGATTTACCCCCCTGATGACAAGCAGCTGCTGGAGAAGTACGAAAGCCTGCTGTGCGTCGCCTTCCAGACCTTCCTGGCCAGCAGAGCAGCCTCACTCCAGAAGGAGCTCAGCAACCCGCTGAACCACATGAAGGTAACAGGCCTGCGAGGGAGGAGCGAACCACTGGTTGGGGGGCACCACATAGATCTATGGAGACAGCAAGCACAGGGGAGGGTGTTACCAGCTGAGGGTGAATTCTGGGGTTGGGTAGCAACAAAATGCAATGGGGAACCCAGGAGGGGAGTTCCTCATTCAGAGAGTAGTGAGCTCGTGGAACCCACTACCATCAACAGTGGATGGGGCGAGGAGTTGATGGTGATGAATGTTTATTGTCATACACATAAGTACAATGTACAGAGGCACTGAAATTTCCTCCTTGCAAAAATCCCCACCTTTTTATTCAGGTGCCTGTCTGCTTTTTGCTCATACCTTGCTCAGGCCCAAAGCATTGGTTATCTTGGGTGACCTGTCGAGTTTTTCCAGCATTTTTGCGAATTGCATTGAAACCCTTACTTGCTGCAGCCACACAGGTAGGTAAGGTTCATCAGTTACAATAGTGTAAATGTAACTCAGTAGTGGAGAGCACCACGTTCCTCAGAATTCACTTAAGAAGTGAGCTATCCTGGATGCACATCTCCTCACTTGTCTGAAAGGTGCAACAGTGTGGTGATACGACCACCAGCCGACTGCAGGGGGCGATCTCTGTACCTGCAGGGAGATCACCTAAGGGGCTGACTCCACCTGGCCGGCTGTCAATCAGCCGACCCAAATGTAGACCTGAACTGGCCCCTCCTGAGCGAGTCACACAGGAGCCACTGAAGCACGAACCTGTGTTCAGACTTTAGACGCTTTCAGGTGGAATCACCAGGAGAATGCGGCTCCGGAGTCGGCTGCGGGTGTCTCTAAAGGGACGTTCAGGTGGCAGTGCTGAAGGCGTTGTTCTGCTTCCTGAAAGGTCCGCAGCGGGGAGAGGTGCCGCAGAGCAAATGTCGGCTCCTGAGTTGGGGCAGGGGCAGCCGTCTGAATGCTTGCCTCCCCGCTGCCGATGGCCTCCCAGCGCAGGACTATGTGGCTGGAGTGGCCGGCGTGGGTCTACGGGGCTGGGGCGGCTGGTGTGGGACGTCAGGGCTGGGGCAACTGACGTGGGACATCGGGGTTGTAGTCCCACGCCGGCTGCCCCACCCCCGTAGACCCGCGCCGGCTGCCCTAGCCCCGTAGTCCCACTCCGGGGAACTGTCAGGCAGTGGGGAGTTGGGTCGCTGGCTGACTGTCATCAGCTCTCCCCCTGCTAATATACCTACAGGAGGAGGGTTAGGTAAGTGCTCTTCCTGGCCGGGTTCTCCACTTTCAGGTGGCCACCCGATAGCTGAATTGGGGTAGAATAGGCTGCTTTATAGTCGGGTATTCTGGCCACCTGAAAGCGGCTTTTTCTGGAATAAAGCCTGATGTACAGTCTTTTGAGTTTTGTGCTTGCTGGCTGCTACCTCAATGCACCACAAACAGCGACTGCACTTCCTTAAAAGGCTGAGGCAGGGAAGGCTACTGGCCACCATTCTGTCAACTTTCTGCTAGAGCTCTATCGAGAACATCCTGGCCGCTGCGTCACAGTATGGTACAGTTGCCGCAGAGAAATAGATGGAAGGTCAATCCACTGGACCATAAAGGGAGCAGAGAGGATCACTAGGGTTACCTCTACCCACCCCCCTCCATCCCCCCCCCACCATCAATGGGATTTACTGGGATGATTGTCTAAAGAGGGCTCACAAAAATTAGTGTGGACCCTTACCACCCCACACACAGCATCTTCCAGCTGCTCCTGTTGGGTGAAGAGATACAGGAGGATCAGAGCCAGCGCCACCAGGCTGCGGAACAGCTTCTTCCCACGGGCAGTGAGAATACTGAATAGCTGGATGACTGCTAGAACAACTCTGTGTCTCTGCTATGTGGGCATTCATAGCGAGAGGATTTGAGTCCAGGACTACAGAGATCCTCCTCCAGCCATACAGGGCCTTGGTGAGGCCACACCTGGAGTACTGCATGCAGTTTTAGACTCCTTATCTGAGGAAGGACATCCTCGTCATGGAGGGGGTGCAGAGAAGGTTCACTTGACTGATACCATATGAAGAAAGGTTGGATAGACTAGGCTTATAGTCTCTGGAATTTAGAAGATTGACGGTAATCTTATAGAAATATATAAAATTCCTAAGGGATTAGACAGAAGGTTGTTTCCAATGCTGGGAAAAACCAGAACCAGGGGTCACAGTTTAAGGGTAAGGGGGAAGTTTTTTAGGACTGAGCTGAGGAAAAAAATTCTTCTCTTAGAGGGTGGTGGATCTGTGAATTTTTTTGCCACAGGAAGTCATTGAGGCCGGTTCCTTGTCAATATTTAAGAGTAGGTTAGATTTGGCCCTTGTGGCTAAGGAGATCAAGGGGTATGGGGAGAAGGCAGGAACCGGGTACTGATCAACCATGATCATATTGAATGGCAGTGTAGACTTGAAGGGCCAAATGGCCTCCTCCTCCATCTATTTTTCTATGTTTCTATTTAGAATATTTATTTTAATATACATACACAGGTACTGTATACATGTGTTGTTTGTGTGTGTGTGTGTGTGTGTGTTGTTTGTGTGTGTGTGTGTGTGTGTGTGTGTGTGTGTGTGTGTGTGTGTGTGTGTGTGTGTGTGTGTGTTACATCTGTATGCATGTTTTGCATTGTTCTGCATCTTGGACCAGAGAAAGCTGTTTCATTGGGTTGTATCTGTACAGTTGGATGAACTTGAAAATGATCAGAAAAATTTTAATTTTAACCAGAGCTTCCGAAATTTCATGGCTTGTGCACCGGAGAAGCTGCAACCACTCAAGATGAGGTTGTAAAACACAGGATTCTGTTGACACTGTGGTTAAGTTTAAAAAAGACACAAATGCTGGAGAAATTCATCAGGACAAACCATGCCTTTATGTAGCAAAGGTGAAGACACATCAGCAACGTTTTGGACTGGAGCCCTTCATCAAGCTTGTGATTAGTTCAAAATGAGTTGTGGGAAACTGGTCTGTAAACCTTCAGGATCCTCCACTTGGCTCAAATTTTTGGCTATATTTGATAGATTTTTTGAGTGAGTATTGAAAGGGAAATTGGAATTGTCATCTTGGGGAATCAACTGTGACTTATGAATGAGTGAAGTTTATTATCCTTAGCACAATAGGCAAATGCAATGAAAATTTTATTTGCTGCAGCTTCCCACGTACATAAACTGCACAAATTGCAACACAAAAGACAGGAAAAAAAAAAGATAATATTAGCAATGAAAGATGAAAAGAAATCACATTTAGATATAGTACTAAATCTTTGTTGAGTCAGTGGAGCAGTCATCTTGAAATAGTGTTCAGGTCAGGAAAAGGGGAGCTTGAAGAGCCTGATAGCTGTAGGAATAAACCTGTTCTTGAACCAAGCCGTTGGGGAATTGAGTGAAAGAGTGGCCGCACCCTACGGGCGGGCCTGCCGGCGACACGACTCCGGCGATCCCAATTTCGGCACCACAGCGGTCACGCTGGATGGTCAGGCCCCCTGACCGGTACAGCCCATAACCTCCATCCACTCTGGGGTCGGTTCTCAAAGATTCTATCACTAATGTGTACATGTACAGATTGTAGTGTAGGATGACTGCGATTGACTGAGAGTGTAGCCACACCTACTGGCAGGTCTTAAAGGATTGCTCCTAGCCAGACCAGGTCATTCTGGACTGGTCGACCTACTTGTGATATGCTCCAGTCTTTTAGTTAATAAAAGCCTTGGTTTGGATCAACAAGTCTTTGGTTCTTTTGACACGCACTACAGGGTGCAGAGGAGATTTGCCAGGATGATGCCTGGATTGGAGAATGTGTCTTATGAGGCAAGGTTAACAGAGCTGGGGCTTTTCTCTTTGGAGGGAAGAAGGATGAGAGGTGACTTAATGGAGGTCTACACGACCTCAGAGGCATAGATAAGGTGCACAGCCAGTGCCTGTTTCCTGGGGTGAGAAAGCACCAGAGGACATGTGTACAAGTTGAAGAGAGAAATGTTTAGTGGTGATTTCGGAGGTAAGTGCCTGGAATGACTTGTCAAGGGTGGTAGTGGAGGAGGGTGGTACAATAGAGACATTGAAAAGACTCTGAGACAGGCACATGGATGAAAGAAAAAATAGAGGGTTATGTATGAGGCAGAGAAGGGTTACTTTATTGAGTAGGTTTATACTGGTTGGCACAACATTGAGGGCCAAAGGGCCTGGACTGTGTTGTAATGTTCTATGTTAAAGGGGAAGACACCATCTCTTGACCTCAGCTCAGCTTGGGAGGATAATTTAAGTGGATTGATTTCATGTGAACATCGAGATATTGCCAGGAACTGATCAAAAACATGACACATAATCTGCTGGAGGAACTCAACAGGTCGAGCAGCATCAGTAGGAGGAAGAGATGGTCGACATTTCGAAGAAGGGCTCTGGACCGAAACATCGACCGTTCTTTTTCTCCCTCTGATGCCACTCGACCTCTGAGTTCCTGCGGCAGGTTGAGCTTAGCTTTGGATTCCAGTGCCTGCAGTCTCCTGGGTGACCTTGAAGGAACGCTACCTTCAAATGCCTAAACTGGGTGATCGTTTTTATTTATCTCTGCAATGAAGGCAAATCCTCACACACCATGAAGCATTTTTCTTGCTGCTTGGACAGTGTAAATATTTTCCAGTGCCACAGTAAAAAGTTAAACTTTATTTTTGATGTGGTATTTATGGCAGTGAAGTCATCCTGAGAGAATAAAGTCAAAATCCGATTTGAGAAACAATAATTCATTTCTTTAATGATTGACAAACAGGGATAAGATGAGTGTAACAGGTGAATCTAATGCAAGAGATTACATTACATGGATTATTGTAATTCATCATCTTGGGAGCCACACGGCTCTGCAAGGATAACTAATGGGTGAAGAGATGTGTCAGGATGGTGGGGACAAACACCAGCTGAAATGTACAGGTGCAGTTCCGATTAGGGGTGGAAGGAGCACAGTGTGTATTGGGAAGGGAACACAGCTGCAGTGTATAATGGGCAAATAACTGAAGCAAAGACGGCAAATCCTGGAAGCCTGAAACAAAAACAGCAAATGATGTGTCAGGCAAGAGTTCATTGTCATAGACATTACGGCACAGTACAGGTCCTTCGGCCTACGATTTGGTGCTGATGTTTGTAAACCTACTCAAGAATCTAAACCAGTGGTTCTCAACCTTTTTCTTTCCACTCACATCCCACTTTAAGTAATCCCTCTGCCATCGGTGCCCCGAGATTAGTAAGGGATGGCTTAAGGTGGGATGTGGGTGGGAAGGGAAGGTTGAGAATCACTGCTCTAGACTCAATTGTTATGGAAATATTTGGCTGGAGAAAAATGGTCACTGGCCCATTTCCTTTGGAGTTCTGAAACCGTGCACATAACGAGTCAATGAGGGACGATTAAAAGAGTGGTTTCAGACCTTTTCTTTCACTCATATGTGACCTTAAGCAATCCCTTACTAATCACAGAGCACTGATGGTCTAGGGAATACTTAACGCTGTACGTGAGTGGAAAGAAAAAGGTTGAGAACCACTGATCTAAACCTTTCCTACCACACACCCACAACCTTCTATTTGTCTTACATTCATGTGCCCAGTAGTCTTTTCAATACCCCTATTGTTCCAGCCTCCCACCCCACCTCTAGCAATACATTCTAGGCATCCACCACTCTCTCTGTGTAAAAAAAAAACTTATCTCTGATGTCTCCCCTAAATTTTCTTCCTCCCAACGTAAATAGGTGTCCTCTGGTTTTTGCTGTTGTCGCCTTGGCCAAAAGGGAGCTGGCTGTCCACCTTATCTTGACCCATCATAATCTTATATGCCTCATCTCATCCTCCATTGCTCTAAAGAGAAAAGCTCTAGGTCAGTGAACCTTTCAATTTGCATATATACGTGTACAACAAACTCTGATGACATCACGGTCGTCGGTAGAATTATAGACAGCAATGAGGAAGTGTACAGGAGGGAGAGAGATCAGTTAATTGAGTGGTGTCACAGCAACAACTTTTCACTCAACGTTAGCAAAATCAGGAGGGGTGAAAAGGGTGAAGAACTTCTAATTCCTAGGGTGTCAACATCTCTGAAATTCTGCCAATGCAATCACGAAGAAGGCTCACCAGCGGCTATACTCCGTGAGGAGTTTGAGGAGGTTTGTTATGTCATTCAAGTCCTAGAAATTTCTACAGATGTATCATTGAGAGTATTCTGACTGATTGCATCACTGTCTGGTACAGAGGCGCCAATGCACAGGATAGGGGAAAAACTGCAGAGAGTTGTGAACTTGGCCTGCGCCATCACAAGCACCGGACTTCACTCCATCGAGGACATCTACAAGAGGTGGTGTGTTAAGAAAGCAACCTCTATCCTCAAGGACTCCCACCACCCAGGCCTTGCCCTCTTCACTCTGCCACCATCAGGAAGGAGGTACAAGAGCCTGAAGTCGAGCACCCAGTGGCACAAAAAACAGCTTTTTCTCCTCTGCCATCAGATTCCTGAATGGACACTGAACCACAGACACCACCTCACTTTCTTTTACTTTACGCTAATTCATTTGTTTATTTTTAAACGTAATCAATAACAGTATTGGAACTGTGACGCTGCTGTAAGACAACAAATTTTGTAACGCGTTCATGACGATAAATTCTGATTCTGAAATTCTTACTTGCTGCAGCCACAACTACATAGATTAACTTGCATCAAAGTGCCATGAGGCATAAAAAAATGATACATTTCATGATAGATTAATGAATACTTGCAATTGTAGTTAGTGTAATTGCCATCTTTCAACAGTGCAGACAGTTCTTTTGCAGGTCCTGGAGTAGTTTATTGTTAGGGTTGTATGTGGAGGTTCAAGAGCCATGGAGTGTGGAAACAGGGCAAACCTGCCGACCAAAAAATGTGCCACCTTCACAAGTCCCTTCTGCCTGCGTTTTGACCTATAACCCTCGAAACCCATCCGATTCATGTCTCTTGTTGCAATGTTACTTAAACATTGCAATAGTACCTGCCACATCCACCTCCTCTGGCATCCCATTCCATACATCCACCACCCTCTGTGTAAAAACATATTACCCCCCCCACCCCATGTTTCTGTTAAAATTCTCCCCCCTCACGTTAAACCTACTTTGGGAAAAAGACTCACCCGATCCATTCCTCTCTTGATGTTGTCTACCTCTATGAGATCACCCCTCATCCTCCTGCGCTCCAGGGAATAAAGCCCCAGCCTCCTCCACCCCTCTCTATAGCACAGGCGCCCGAGACCTGGCTACATCCTCGTAAGTTTTTCCTGCACCCTCCGAATTTTTCTCTGAATAAAACTGATGTGGAATCCAGGTGCCAGCCTTCAGGCTTCTGTACCTTCTGCCTGAAGGTGGCAGAGAGAAGAGATTAACTTCCCAAAATAAAAATGAACAGGATACACTACAGGCCAGGCAGCATCTGTGGAGATAAAAACACAAACAACTTATTTTGGATTGATAACATTTTAAAAATAAATTTTAAATTAAAATGTTTATTTTTTAAATTATTTTAGACATATAGCATGGTAATAGGCCCTTCTGATCTACGAGCCCGTGCCACAAGTGGCAGATTAACTACCACACGGGCCCCTAGGCTGAGCTGTAGTAAGCCCCTCCCCCCCCCCACCTTTCCCGCCTGCAACCCCCAACCCTTCATTGAATAGATAAAAGCAAAATTGTTCCATTTATTAGGTCTAGGACATTTTGGCATCCACAATTTGTCACCGAACAGTTTTCCGTCCACGGTTTGGCACTGGACATTTTGACGCTAACAGTTAGGTGAGTTTCACCACAGGGAGAGGGGAGTTTGGAGATGTAACCGCATATTTGTTATATTCATTATATTTAATTAAAATTATAATAAATTAAATGCCATGTCCGTCACAAAATGCAAGCGTCAATATATCTGGCACCAAACTGCAGGTGCCAAATTTCTGATTCCCTATTTACTTGCCCTCGTGATGCCCTCACATATTCTAAATTTATCCGTCGGGGGTGTGCTGAGAATACACCAGTTGGTGTATGGTTGGAGAAAGGGAGGAAAAACTTCATTAAAATCAAACTAAACTTTACCTTACAGAAGCCATCTGCGAGCCTTTAATAATTTGAAAAGTCTGTTAGTTACCAAAGGATAAATAAAATCAGTTCTAAAAAAAAAGTCATGATACAAAGTAACACAGGAGAAGGGAGAATTAAAAAAAAAACCCCGAGAGTGACGCTGAATAAGCCGAGCGCTGCTGGAGGAATCAGACCTCAGACTTGCCTACGCATAGATACGGGAGCATTGATTGACAGGTGGCATCGGGACTGGCAGAGCCTGGATTGATAGATGTGTCTGAGTATTCGCTGCTGATTGACAGGTGAATGCGGTACTTCTGCGAGCCCTGATTGACAGCTGGACCCAAGACTAACAGAAGCCCATATTGACAAGTAGTTGCATTGATTTACCAGTGATTGTAATGGGCCCCCTTCTGGGCCCCTAGGCTTCAGCCTTGTCAGCCTAATGGTTAATCCGCCACTGCAGGTTGCCCAAAGATTCCAATTAACCTACAATTCCCATATGTCTTGGAGGGTGGGAGGAAAACCAGCGCACTTGAAGGAAAGTAAGTAAAACATGTATACCCATGGACACCGTGGTTGAAGTAAAAACACAGTGCTGGAGAAACTCAGCAGGTCAAAGAGTGTCCTTTATGTAGCAAAGGCAGAGATACATAATCGATGTTTCAGGCTTCAGTTCTCAAGGCTGAAACATTGGTTAATTTTTATCTTTGCTATATAAAGGACACTGTTTGACCTGCGGAGTTTCTCTAACACCCGAAAGAAACCCATACAGACATGGGAAGAATGCACAAGCAATTTACAGCTTCAGATCTTGGAGAAATAAGAGAGCAAATGCGTTCTAAGATGGAGAGAACATCTGTGGTAGGGTAATGGCCATGAAACATAGAAACATAGAAGATAGGAGCAGGAGTTGGTCATTCGACCCTTCGAGCCTGCTCCGCCATTCAACGAGATCATGACTGATCTTAAAGTTCAGTACCCCGTCCCCGCCTTCTCTCCATAACCTTTAATACCCTTATACTGAAGAAATAGATCTAATTCCCTGTTAAATATATTTAATGAACCTGCCTCTACTGCCCTATGTGGCAATGAATTCCACAGATTCACCAGCCTCTGGGTAAAGAAATTCCTCCTCATCTCGGTCCTAAATGGTTTGCCTATTATCCTCAAACCATGGCCCCGGGTTCTGGATTTTCCCATCCTTGGAAACATCCCATCTGCATCCATTCTGTCCAGTCCTGCCAGAATTTTATAGGTCTCTATGAGATCCCCTCTCAATCTTCTAAACTCCAGCGAGTACAATCCCAATTTGCGCAATCTTTCCTCATAAGTCATTCCTGCCATTCCAGGTATCAGCCTGGTGAATCGCCTCTGCACTCCCTCCATTGCAAGAACATCCTTCCTTAGAGAAGGGGACCAAAACTGCACACAATACTCCACGTGGGGTCTCACCAAGGCCCTGTACAACTGCAGTAAGGTATCCTTGTTCCTATACTCAAACCCTCTTGATATGAAGGCCAACATACCATTTGCCTTTTTAACCGCCTGCTCTACCTGCATGCTTGCCTTCAGAGACTGGTGTACAAGTACCCCTAGGTCTCTCTGCACTTCCCCAGCTCTTAATCTATTGCCATTCAAATAGTAATCTGCCCTCCGGTTTGTATTACCAAAGTGGATAATCTCACATTTATCCACATTGTAGTGCATTTGCCATGTACCTGCCCAGTCCCTCAATTTATCCAAATCACACTGGAGCTTCCTGACCCCCTCTTCCGTGCACACAACCCCTCCTAGCTTAGTGTCATCTGCAAATTTGGAGATATTACATCCAATCCCCTCATCCAGATCATTAATGTAAATTGTGAACAGCTGGGGTCCCAGTACAGATCCCTGTGGCACCCCACTGGTCACCGCCTGCCACTCAGAAAACGAGCCATTTATCCCAACTCTCTGTCTTCTACCTGCCAGGCAGTTCTCATTTCACATCAATACTTTGCCCCAAATCCCATGAGCCTTGATTTTGGAAGCCAGTCGTTTATGCGGGATCTTATCGAAGGCCTTTTGGAAGTCCAGGTACACCACATCCACTGGCTCTCCCCCATCTATTTTACCTGTCACTATCTCAAAGAATTCCAATAGATTTGTCAAGCACGATTTACCTTTTGTAAATCCATGTTGACTCCGTCTGATCCCTTCTCTGCTAGTCATATGCTCCGCTATTAAATCCTTAATAATGGATTCCATCATTTTGCCCACTACTGATGTAAGGCTCACCGGCCTATAATTCCCCCCTTTTTCTCTACCCCCCTTTTTAAATAGTGGGGTAACATTAGCTACCCTCCAATCCATGGGTACTGATCCTGAGTCTATCGAGTTCTGGAAAATAATTCTTAAAGCATCTCCTATCTGAATGGCCACTTCCTTAAGTACCCTAGGATGTAGATTATCAGGCCCTTGGGATTTATCCGCCTTCAATCCCATCAATTTCCCCAAGACCATGTCCTTAGAGATACTGATTTCTTTCAGTTCCTCTCTTGCATTAGTCTCTGTTTCCCAACATCCTTGGGAGGTTATTTGTATCCTCTCTTGTAAAAACAGAATTAAAGTAAGAATTTAATTGGTCTGCCATTTCCTTATTCCCCATTATATATTCCCCTGATTCCGACTGCAAAGGACCTACTCTGGATTTCACCAATCTTTTCCTCTTGACATATTTATAAAAGCTTTTGCAGTCGGTTTTTATATTTGCCGCAAGCTTACTTTCGTAATTTATTTTTGCTCTCTTGATGAATCCCTTTGTCGTCCTTTGGTGCATCTTGAACTGCTCCCAGTCTTCGGTTGCGGTACTTTTTTTGGCCAATTGATATGCTCTCTCTTTGGACCTAATGCTGTCTCTAATTTCCCTTGTTATCCACGGTTGAGTCACCTTTTTTGGTTTATTTTTATGCCAAACCGGTATAAACGATTTTTGCAATTTCTCCATTAGATCTGTGAATGCTTTCCATTGTCTATCCACAGTCAACTCCCCCATAAACACGACCCAATCAATCTCACTCAACTCCCATCTCATACCATCATAAATCCCTTTATTTAAATTCAGGACCTTAGTCTCGGTTTTAATTTCATTACTCTCCATGTCGAGTGAGAAGTCGATCATATTGTGATCGCTCCTACCCAAAGGGCCTCGTACAACAAGCTTGTTGATTAGCCCCTTATCACTGCATAATACCCAATCTAAAATGGCCCGAAGGGCTCAGGCCCGAAAGGTCAGTTCTATACTTTTACCGTCTGTGGACGTGGCGAGACTGGCTGAGTTCCATCACTATTTCTGTGTTCTTCCTACAATCTCAGGGTTTGCAGATTCTAAGATGAAAATTGTCTGGACGAAAATAGAAAATGAGCGAAACACTCAGCAGGCCCAGGTAACATCTGTGGGAAGAGAAATAGTCCACACCTCAGGTGGAAGGCAAAGGATGCTCAAACCCGAATGATCATGTTTTCCTTTTACCTTTCAGATTTGTAGCCTCTGCCGTACCTTTCAATCCTCCCGGTGACACAACTGAACTGTTTGGGTGATAAATATGCAGAGTGATACGGAACTGTGACGAATCCCTTCACGGTAGAAAGAGGGAAAACTAATTGGAGGAGAAGAGGGGGACTTTAGGGGGACTATACACCCCCAAAATATAACTGTTGAGTCAATGAAACTAATTTGAACAGATGGAAATTGAAAACTGACTGTATTTCTTTTGGTGAAGGGATTTGAATAGATACATCCGGAGTTCAAGTAACCGGCAGCCTCAAGCCATCGGCAAAAATAAATTGTGGAAAATAAATTGGGAAAAAAACCAGAAGTTTTAAAATTGACATGCCTCACCCTGTCAACTATAGCTGCCCCATCACGTAGCATGCAATCTCATGCAACCAGAACATTCACATTACTCATCCCAATAGGTGTCGGATGCAAGGGGTTTTTACTGTTTGTGGATAGGAAGGGTTTAGGACAAGGACCACACGCAGTCATTCGGGACTAGGCCAGGATGCCAACTTGATCAGCATGGATGAGCTGGGCCAAATGGTCTGTTCTGTGCTGTGTGCCTCTTTGATCCAGCATGATGGTCTTCACGATGGTTCCTCATTTCAGAGCTTGACAAAAAAGCAGACGTGGAGAACGAATGATCTTGTTGATACAAATTGGTTCATGTCCATCTTTTTCTCTTCCCAAGGAGGAAGACATCTTGGACTTGCTGGAGCAATGTGAGGAGGATGATGAAAAGCTGCTGGGAAAGTCTCCTCGACAGCGGGGTCCCAAGGTGACCGTCTGCCCATTGATGCTTCTTTGCACCAACCGTTCCGGTGGCATTTCCAGAACCTTCTGCCACTCACCCCACAAGAATTGTGGTCTGGTGAAATGTGAACAACTCCCCAGTTTCCATGCCATGAGATCTCCCGCACTGAGCCCGAAGCCAGGCCATCAGCCTGAAACCTCTGCTTCTCTTTCCATGGATGCTGTCTGATCTGTGGAGATTTTCTGGCTGTTTTATGTCAGAACGTTTCAATCTGAATGTTTCAATTTTCATTTATTGCCTAACCCAAATTGTTATGGAGCCACGTACACCCACACAAGCCTTTGCCCATCAAGCTCCCATTTATACTTATCCTATTTTATAATGCCCTCTTGTCCTAGACTCTCCCACAAGGGGAAGCAACCTTTCTGTATCTACTCTGTCCATGCCTTTGAACATTTGTAATGTTTCAAAAAGATCCCCTCTGATTCTCTTAAATTCCAATGAGTACAGGCCAAGAGGTGAAGCACTGTTTAACTTTATACACGGCAGGTTGTCTGAGTCGCACCCCACCCTGCACATTTTGACTGACATTAACACCCCATTCTGAACATTTTGACTGACAGTAACACCCATTCTGAATATTTAGATGGACACTAACACTCTACCCTGAACATTTAGACTGAAGGTAACACCACACCCTGCACTTTTTAACTGACAGTAACACTCTACCCTGAACATTTAGATTGACAGTAACACCGTACCCCGTACATAGTTTTACTTTTGCACATTAATGGGCTGATTTGCCTGGATAGCACACAAAAACCAAGCTTTTCACTGTTCCTCTGTATATGTGACAATAAAACAATTTAATTGGTCAATTCAAAGTAATATGTTAGGTTAAAAAGATATGAAAGTGGTTGATGTCTTTTTGGAATTGCTTATCGCCATTTGATCTGAGATATAGTAAAAAAAATGTTGATTTGTGCGCTATCCAGCAAAGTCAACTCATACAGCAGGTAGAGCAACAACGACAAGTGAACAAACACCATTACTGGAGGGACTGAATTTAAGAGCAGGGAGATTCTGCTGCAACTGTAGAGGGTCCAGGTGAGGCTGCACCTGAAGTTACCGTGTGCAGTTTTGGTCTCTTTCCTTTATGCTGGCTTTGGAGGCAGCACAGAGGTGGTTCACTGGCTTGATTCTGGAAATGAAGTGGTTAGATTGAGTCGCCTGGGAGTATTCTCTTTGGAGCTTTGAAGGATGACGGGATATGTTATGAGGACAAATAAAATTATGAACAGAATAGATGAAAGGTAGAATCAGCTAAATTGTTTCCACTGGCAGGTGAGATGAGATCTGGAAGACATAGCCTCAATATTCATGGAGTAAATTTAAGACGGAGATGATGAAGAACTGCTTCTGCCAGACAGTAGTGAATCTGTGGAAGTTTCTGCCTCATTGAATGTGTTTAAGACACGAATAGATAGATTCTTAAGAATAGGGGAATTAAGATTTATGGATGGGTAGGTGGAGCTGAGTCTGTGACCAGATCAGCCATGATCTCATTGATTGGCGGAGAAAGGCTCAATGGACCGGATGGCCGACTCCTGCTCCAACTTCTCATGTTCTTATGTTCTCGCAGTCTCAGGAGAAGTGGGTGAATGTCAAATTAACAAATTTTGTTCACTTGTTCATGACAATAAATTATGATTCTGAAATAGTGAAGGATGTATCGAAAAGGGCAAAAGCATAGTGCAGAGTATGGTGGAACAAGTTTAAAATTAAATTTAGACATACAGCATACTCCACAACAATCAGCCCACCAGCCAATTACATGTTTTGAACAGTGGGAGGAAACCGGAACCCCTGGGGAAAACCCACACTGACACGGGGAGAACGTACAAACTCCATACAGACAGCGTGGGATTCGTGCTGCCCTTCTGACCTGGTGCCCCAGGTATGGTCCGAGGGAAGAGGAAAAGATGACAGACTCTGCCGGCAACAGCTGATCATTCTTTGCGTGTGCAACACTCGGCCCCAGACTTTCTTACTTAACGGAATTATTTTTGTGTGCATTGCAGCCGCTGTTCTCGATGCCTGAGACAACAGAACCCACATCAAGGAACTACAAGGGTGGCAGCAGCTCCAGCGGAAATAGCAGCTGCTCCTCAGACTGTGAGGAAGAGGGCACCGAAGAGAAAAAAGGCACCAACTATGGGTCAGAAAGGAAGTTCAAATTCCCGGAGCAATTCAGTAAGTTTCCCTGCCTGTCGTTCTTTGTAACGACTATATCATTACCTCAGTGAACACCAGGCAAGGTGTCCTGTCACTTCGTTATAACCATATAAACATATAACCACTTACAGCACAGAACAGGCCAGTTTGGCCCTACTAGTCCATGCTGTAGCAAATCCCCACCCTCCTAGTCCCACTGACCAGCACCCGGTCCATACCCCTCTAGTCCACTCCTATCCATGTAACAATCCAGTCTTTCCTTAAATGTAACCAATGATCCCGCCTCGACCACGTCTGCCGGAAGCTCATTCCATATCCCCACCACCCTCTGCATAAGGAAATTTCCCCTCATGTTCCCCTTATAATTTTCCCCCTTCAATCAGCCACAGAGTTAATTCCAAACCATCATCAGCCTGAATTCCAAATCCAAACCTCCAACATGATCAGGAACCCTTCAGTGCCCTTGGCCTCTCCCGCATCCCAGTTCTGATACCTGGTACCCCTTCAGCCAGTCTCCAGATGAATAGAATCCAAGAGCCATTAAATCCCTTGACCGCAGTCACCGCAGCAGCCCACAGCCCACAATGGGTTCCTCGCCTTGAACTGCCAACAGCCCACCACCTGCCTGTTCTTCAGCCTCAGAGCCCCTCATTGGTCCGCCACCGTTGACCTAAGCCTATTTCTGACTTCCATGATATTGCTATAGATTTCCAAGAAACTGCTAAAGCAATTTTCACAATTATAAGACCAGTTTTGGTCCTTATAACCTAAATATTACTCAATGAAAAAAAAACATCGTATCCTGTTGGAATTTGACTCCCGTGATTTGTTCCAAAAAAACTACCTACTGCTCACCAAAAATGTCTAACTTTAAGACATTGACAAGTAGAATGCAAAAAATTCCAATCTCAGATCTGCACATAAAACATAAATCTGATACAGCAGGATTTAATCTATTTAATTTTTGTAGAGTCAAAGTACCTTTGAAGGTACTTTGTATAGAAAAAAAATCCTTCTTCACTCCAAAGTGAAAAGCCCCAGCTCTTCTAACCTTGCCTCATAAGACTTGTTTCCCAATCTAGACAACATCCTGGTAAATCTCCTCTGCTATAGCTTCCACATTCCTTCTGTAGTGAGATGACTAGAACTGAACACAATTCTCCGTGTGGTCTAACCAGAGTTTTCTAGAGCTGCAATATTACCTCACAGAGTCTTGAACGCATCTCCCCCCCCCCAGCTAATGAAGGCCCACACATCATTCACCTTCTTAACCACCCTATCAACGTAGGCAGTGACCTTGAGGAATTTATGGACCTGAACCCCAAGATCTCTCTGTTCCTCCACACTGTTGAGAAACCTACTCCGCCTTCAACCTTCCAATATGCATCACTTCACATTTTGCAAAGATGTCTTCTGAAAGTTTGCTACTTTCAGCTACTTCTTTTAAATGTAGATATATATATAAAAAACCCACCTTAGTTAATCATAATGTCATTGCACAATATAACTATGCACTAAAATTCTTACTGCAATTGAACAGGTACTTGGAGGGAAAAAATTAACAACAAAATAACTAAACAATAAACACACAAAAATGGATAGATAATAAATATTCACAGTAATCCTAATGCAAAAAGAAATGACACAATAGTGTAGATGGACCTTTTGTGATTTTGGAGCAGACCCTGATCAGTGTAACAAGGGGAGGTTCAAAAGCCTGATAGCTGTTGGATTGATAAACTGTTCTTGACCTGGAGATGCTGGTCTTCAGGCCCCTGTACCTTCTGCCCAAAGGGAGCAGTGAGAAGAGGTTTTAACCAGGGTGGTGGGAGATTCTTTATGGTATAATGAGCTGAAGAACTATCTCATTAACGCTGGCATTTTTTTTGGATTTCAAATGGGATAAGAGAAATGTGCCCAGGACTGCTCTCACAGAGCAGGGGCTGGGGACTCAAAGCAGCTACAGGCATGATCAACCAAACATCTACCCTCTTGCAGAAGGGGGTAAATGTTTAGAGAAACCCCAATTCCAATAAGAGCAGAAGTACATTTTAATTTAGAGGCACAGGCTCTTCCAGTCCATGAACCTGCCCCTCTTCAAAAACATTGGGCAATTAAGAACACGGGAGGAAACTGGAGTGCCCAGAGGAAACCTGCACAGACACAGGGAGAATGTACAAATTCCTTATAGACAGCTTAGGATTTGAACCAGGGTCTCTGACTCTGGAATAGCTTGTTGGATGAACAAGGGAGAAGGAAGTGGATGCATGCTGTTGGGATGAAATGATGAAGAGTGGGAAAAGGACTGTGTGGAGCCTAAAAACTGGCATGGAGTTATTCCGCTGTTTCTGTCCTCTAGTGGTGGCTATTGGGGCAGCACGGTTGGTGTAGCGGTTAGTGCACTGTCTGTAAGGAGTTTGTACATTTTCCCCCCTGTGACTGTGTGGATTTCCCCATGGGCTCTAGTTTTCTCCCACCATTCAAAAACATACTGTGGGTGTAGGTTAATTGGGTGCAATTGGGCTCGTGGACCGAAAGCCATGCTGCATGTCTAAACTAAATTAACTCTGCCAATGTTGGCCTATTTTTCTTGTCCATGTCTCTCCCTCCCCCACCCCCCCCAAGACTCTGCTCAAAGTTTATGGGCCCCCCTTCCCTGTGAAGCAGTCAAGTTTTGGTTTCTTCCAAATTTCTCTCCTACTGACTACATAGAATAACCAAAAGAATTATGTTACGTGAGATAAAAAGAAATCGAGGCTTTTACTTTAATGTACTTGGGCCCCTGTCGAGAATGGCAGCTCTAGACTTTGTATTTGATGTAGTTTCATAGAACATGCAACCTTGAACATTGCAGTACAGCACAAGCCCTTCAGCCCACGGTGTACCGATCTCTGTAGACCTACCCTACAACAATCTAATTTTCTCCTCTCTCTCACCTGTAACCCCCTATTTTTCTATTTTAAGCATTCTGTTTTCCTGAATGGAGTACCTTTAAAGAAGCCACATGAGAGATGCAGACGCTGGAATCTGGAGCATCAAACACATCCTGCTGGTGGAATCCAGTGGCTCGAGCAGCACCAGAGGGAGAGAAAGATTTGGCAAAGGGATCCGAGCTGAAGCCTTGACCATTCTTTGTCTCCCATGGATGCTGCTACCCACGGAGTTCCCCCAACAGGTTGTGTTTATGCTCTGAAGTCCCCTGTACCGTGCAGTGATTTAATTGCCCAGTAACAATCCATCCACGTCACAACAATGAGATGAAAGTGTTGGTCGCAAGCCAGGGATCACCTCAGAATCCTCCATTACAGGGAGAAGCTATTTAGCCCATCGTGTCTGTGTTAGTTCAAGACTAAAATGACATTCCAACCCCATCACTTCCCCTACAGCCTTGCTCCAGCATAGGACGGCACAGTCGGCGTAGCGGTCAGCACAACGCCTTTACAGCGCCAGCGATCGGGACCAGGGTTTGAATCCCGCACTGTCTGTAAGGAGTTTGTATGCTCTCCCCGTGTCTGCGTGGGTTTTCCCCAGGGGCTCCGGTTTCCTCCTACCGTTCAAAACGTACCAGGAGTGTAGGATAATAGGGTGTAAATTAGGCTGCACAGGTTTATAGGCCGAACGGTACCGTGCAGTTTTAGTCTACATTTAAAAAAAAATAAAAAATAAAAACTCATTTAAATTTAATTCAAAAGTTAAAATGAACAAAAATTTAATTTAATTTTAAATTAAAAAAAAAATCTATTTCAAGATTCAAAATTCCTTTATTGTCATGTAATAATGCAGAACTTGTAATATTACATGAAATTTCCTCTCCCTGTTGTAAGGCAGGCAAAGAGTCACCATCAGCATTGTCTGGCGCCCCCTACAGAAAGATAATCAAAAGAAAGTCCCTTCAGAGGCACTGGGTGTCTGTGGATTCACCTCCAGCGCTCCCAGAGCCTCTGCAGCTGATCAATCGATTGACAACCGAGCTCAGGTCTAAACCTCTGACATGATATTTATCTGATTATGAGTGAGAGGTAAGGATGGGTTAGACTGTTGTGGAGTAGTTTCCATAGGTCGGCACAACTTTGTGGGCCGAAGGGCCCGACCAGTGCTGTAACGTTCTATGATTCTCTCTTGAAGGCCACTATGGAACCTACCTCCACCACATCTACAGGCAATACTGGAATGTTTGGCCCCTTCGAATTGGGATAGGCAACAGGGAAGATGCAATGAATGCATGTACTGAGCATGCTGTTGCATGGTGGGAAACGTGACATCATAAAACGAGGCCTCCTGTTAACAGTATAGATATGATTGACAATGTAAGTTTTAAAATACTGACTGGAAGACAGAAGTTGTCTTCTTGATATCAGCTGGAGCTGATAGGAACCTCCTTATTTAGTAAGATAGTTAAACACTGTTAACCATTGGGTAAGGGGCACAATCCTGATTAAAAATCCCAAGAGAATTATATGGACATATTTTAAATTTTAAATTTAGACGTACAACATGGTAACAAGGCCATTTGGCCCACAAGCTGGCCCAATGAATCTAAACCCTGGAATGTTTTTTAATGGTGGGTGGAAACCAGAGCCCCCAGGGAAAACCCACGCAGACACGGGGAGAATGCGTGTAGAAAAAATCTTAAGAAAGAAATTAGAAAGGCCAAAAAGAGGCACGAAGAGGCTTTGGCAGACAGAGTAGAAATAAATCCAAAGTGTTTCTATAGGTACACTAAAAGTAAAAGATTAATGAGAGATAAAATTGGACCCCTTGTAGATAGGGAGGGTAGGCTGAGTGAGAAGTCAGAGGAGATGGGGGAAATTTTAAATGATTTCTTTTCCTCGGTATTCACTAGGGAAAAATATATTGTACCAGTTGAAGTAAAGAAAAATAGTGGGGAGGTCATGAATCATATAAGGATAACCGAGGATGTAGTGATGGCAGTGTTAAAAAAGATAAAGGTGGACAAATCTCCAGGTCCAGACAAAATATTCCCAAGGACACTCAGGGAGGCTAGTATACAGATAGTGGGGCCATAAACAGAGATATTTAGGATGTCACTGGTCACGGAGGTAGTGCCAGAGGATTGGAGGGTGGTGCATGTTGTTCCACTGTTTAAGAAAGGGTCCAAATGTAAGCCTGGAAATTATAGACTGTGATCTGACGTCTGTGGTGGGTAAGTTGATGGAAAGTGTTCTGAGGGATGGCATTTACAAATATTTGGAAGTAGTCGGCATGGTTTTGTCAGGGGTAGATCATGCTTAACAAACCTTAAGAGTTTTTCGAGGGGGGTTACAAAAAAGGTTGATGAAGGGAAGGCTGTGGATGTTGTCTATTTAGACTTTAGTAAAGGTTTTGACAAAGTTCCCCACAGGAGGTTAGGAAAAAAGGTGGAGGCATTAGGTATAAATAAGGAGGTAGTGAAATGGATTGAGCAATGGTTGAATGGGAGGTGTCAGAGAGTCGTGGTAGAAAATTGTTTGTCCAATTGGAGGCCGGTGACTAGTGGAGATCCTCAGGGATCGGTCCTGGGTCCACTATTGTTTGTTATATATATTAACGATCTGGAAGAAGGGGTGGTGAATTGGATAAGTAAGTTTGCAGATGATACAAAGATTGGTGGTCTTGTGGACAGTGAGGAAGATTACTGTAGCTTAAAAAGAAATATAGGAAAGCTAGAGGAGTGAGCTGAGAAATGGCTGATGGAATTTAATATGGATAAGTGTGAAGTGTTGCATTTTGGAAAGGCATATCTAAATAGGTCATATACATTGAATGGTAGACAATTGAGGAGTGCAGAGCAACAAAGGGATTTAGGAGTGATGGTAAATAGTACCCTCAAGGCTGATACTCAGGTAGATGATGTGGTGAAGAAGGCATTTGGAATGTTGGCCTTCATAAATCGGAGTATTGAATTCAAGAGTAGGGAGGTTATGATGAAATTGTACAAGGCATTGATGAGGCCAAATTTGGAGTACTGTGTACAGTTTTGGTCACTAAATTACAGGAAGGATATAAACAGTATAGAGAGAGTGCAGAGGAGGTTTTTGAGAATGTTATCAGCTTTCAGGGTTTGAGTTACAGAGAAAGGTTGAGCAGCCTGGGGCTTTTTTCTCTGGAGCGTAGAAGATTGAGGGGGATTTGATGGAGGTGTTCAAGATTTTAAAAGGGACAGAGAGAGTCAACGTGGATGGGCTTTTTCAATTAAGAGTGGGGGATATTCAAACCAGAGGCCATGGTTTGAGATTGAAAGGGGAAAATTATAAGGGGAACATGATGGGAAATTTCTTTACGCAAAGGGTGGTTGGGATGTGGAATAAACTTCTGGCGGAGGTGGTTGAAGCATGAACATTATTTACATTTAAGGAAAGACTGGATAATTACATGGAGGGGAGAGGATTGGAGGGGTATGGACCAGGTGCTGGTCAGTGGGACTAGGAGGGTGGGGATTTGTTCTGGCATAGACTAGTAGGGCCAAACTGGCCTGTTCTGTGCTGTATATATTTATATGGTAAAGATTTCTTACTGGCAGCACAGGATTGGAACCCTGGTTCTGATCGCTGCCGCTGTAAAGCCATTGTGCTAACTGTTAAGCCAACCCTGCAATCTGATCTGGAAACTCAGGGGTCTTTATGTATTAAAGTACATGATTTGCAAGCCACAAGAAGTCAGTGCTTCTTGCTGTAACGGAGTTCTCACGTTTTGCAAAGGTCCACTTTAACATTACGTGATTCTCTGAGAGCATATTGAAAACTCAACTTGTCTACTTTATCCTTCCCAGGCCAATTCTATGTCTCTGACCTCACACTAGAGGAGCAAACAAGAGGTCTGGGGCTTAGAACAGTTAGTGGAGTTCGAAGGTAAAAGGCGTCCCCCGTTTACTGGAAAGAGAGAAGGCTGTAAGATCCAAGCTAAATGGCGGGATGGAACTGCTCAGATGCTCACAGGTCCAGAGAAGAACCTTCCCTTCTAACTCCTTGATATCCACTGGCAAGATTCTTTAAATTTTATGTTGGAGATATATAAATAGACAGGTGGAAAATAAATATTGTGATATATACACGTTTTCAGAAATCTTTAATGATAGTCAGATGGTGTAATGTCCACAACATCCTACATGACTGAGGGAGGATTTGCTGGTGAATGCAGGAGAGATGATAACAACATGTCAAGGCTGTGGGGAGGGAGGGCCCGCAGAAACAAGGTGCCCAAACTCTTGTTCTAAAATGT
Source organism: Narcine bancroftii (assembly GCF_036971445.1). Classification (NCBI taxonomy): domain Eukaryota; kingdom Metazoa; phylum Chordata; class Chondrichthyes; order Torpediniformes; family Narcinidae; genus Narcine; species Narcine bancroftii. Next base: position 146,158,491 of record NC_091473.1, read on the forward strand.
GCTTGTTGAGCCCCAAGCTTAGGGGTGTAAGGTTTGTTACCTCATTCTTATCCTGAGGTGACCAAGTGGAAAGATAACGATGGGGGATGGAGAGGGGCGGGTTCTACAAGAGAGGACGTATCCTTCCATTTTCCAGCAGATATGGGACACTGATGACCCTCAGTGGAATGCAAATGGTGTCAATTGGATTTGAATGTTTTATTACAATATACAACATTTTAAATTTAAATTCTTTGCATTTTAAATTTAAAATCAAGTTTAGACATACAGCTCGGTTACAGGCTCTTTCAGCCCAAGAGTCTGTGCTGCTCAATTACACCCAATTGACCTATGTTTTGAGAGGGGGTAGAAACCAGAGCCCCCCCAGGGAAAAGTCAGACAGACACGAGGAGTACGAACAAACTCCTTCGGATTTGAGTCCCTGTCCTGATTGCTGGCGCTGTAACAGCTCACCGCTATGCTAACTGTACCACCCAAAAAGCACTGGAGGAATTCAGCAGGTGGGGAAACATTCATGGAAAGTAATGTCACGTCGATGTTTTGGGCTTGAGCCCTTCATTAGATGCATTGCATATTGTACATTGTAATTCCCTGTCCTATTCCCTTGCCGACGTGTCTGTCCATGGTGCCATGCACTGCCAGACTGAGACGACCTGCAAATTGGAGGCACAGCGCCTCATCCTCTGGGCACTTTCCAACCAGATGGCATTAACATCAACTTCTCTGGTTCCTATTAGACCCCCCTTCCTATTTTCCCCTCTTTCTCTTTTCCTCTAGCTGTTTCTCTCTTTTCCCTCTATCTGGTTGTCTAATACAACCTCCTCTCTCCTCTAATCAATTCTCACCTTTTCTCTCCTGCCCTCTTATCATATCCACTTAACATCCTTTGACTGCAGGTTCATACTCCTTCCCCTCCCATTCTTCCCTTTTAATACAGACAGGTCTTTTTTTACTCAAACGCCAAGGCCTGAAACATTGGTAATATATCTTTATCTATGGTCGCTGCGAGATCGGATGTGTTCCTCCAATATTTATGTGAATTGACTACAATCACAGGAACTGAAGACTTTCATGTTTCACCACATTGTACCAGAATCTCAGCACCTTTTCTCAGGAAGGAGGGACAGGAGCCCGAAGACACACACTCAACATTACAAAAACTGATTCTCCTCCACCTCTATCAGATTTCTGAATGGACAATGAACCTCTGGACTCTACCTCACCTCTTCTCTTTATTGCACTAGTTATTTAATTTTTAATCTGGTATTACAGAATATTTTGAATAATTTGTGATCTCAGGATTGCTACCCGTACCACATGCTAGAAATAGGAGGATAATGCAGCTTAACACTTGGCTAAAGACGTGGTACAGGAGGGAGGGCTTCAGGGGTCTGGATCATTTGGGTCTCTTCCAGGGAAAGTGGGACCTGTTCCGATGGGATGTTTTGCATCTGACCGGGAGGGGAATTAATATTCTTGTGCTGCTCTGGTGGGTTTAAACTAGATTTACGGGGGGATGGGTACCTGAGTGTCAGAGCAGATAGAGAAGTGGAGAAGTGAAAAGATGATGTTAAAATTGCATGCACCATTAGAAGTCAACGGTTGTGCATGGTGGAAATGTTCTCAAGTACATCTATTTTAATGCATGGAGTATTGTAGGAAAGGCAGATGATCTTAGAGCGTGGAATTATGACATTGTGGCCATTAATAAAACTTGGTTGCAGGAGGGGCAGGATTGGTAGCTCAATATTCCAAGCTTCCGTAGATAGAATGGTGGGGAGGGGGTTGTGGGGGGGAGATGAAAGAGGGAGTAGTGGCATTGCCTATCAGGACAAATATCATAGCTGTGGTCAGGCAGGACAGTTCAGAGGCATCCTCTACTGAGACTACATGGGTGGAACTGAGGATTGGGGAAGGTATGACCACACTCATGGGGTTGTATTATAAACCTCCCAATAGTCAACGAGCATTGGAGGAGCAAATCTGTAGAGAGATAGCAGACAACTGCAGGAAACACAAGGTTGTGATAGTCGGGATTTTAACTCTCCACACATTGACTGGGACTCCCATACTGTATAAGAACTGGAAGGTTTGGAGTTTGTCAAAGTATTCAGGAAAGTTTTCTAAATCAATATTCAGAGGTACCAACTAGAGAGATTGCAATACTTTTAGGGAACAAGATGTCAGCTGATAAAAGTATGTGTAGGGAAATATTTTGGGCCCAGTGGCCAGAATATCTTTAGTTTCAAGTCAAATATGGAGAAAGATAGGTCTGGGTCTCAGGTTGAGATTCTAAATTGGAGAAAGGCCAATTTTGTGGAAATGAAGAAGGATCTAGAATGCATGGACTGGGATACTGTTTTCAGACAAGGATGTGTGAGGTAAATGGAGGACCTTCAAAGGTTAAATTTTGAGAGCACAAAAGTTTGTATGTTCCTGTCAGGATCAAAAGGCAAGGTTCGCAGGCTAGCAAACCTTGGTTTTCGAGGGATATTGGGAAACTGGTTTGAAAGCAGAGAGAGGTGTATAACAGGTAGATGCAACATGGAGCAAATTAGGCACTTGAGTATAAAAAAATGCAAGAAAAACATCAAGAAAGAAATCAGGAAGGCTAAAAGAAGTCAGGTTGTTTGGCAGAGAATGTGAAGGAAAATGCTATGGGTTTCTATAGGTATATTAAGGGCAAAAGGATAGTAAGGGACAAAATTGGTCCCCTTGAAGATCAGAGTGGTTGGCTTTGTATGGAGCTAAAAGAGATGGGAGAGATCTTAAAAGTTTTTTTTAATCAGTATTCACTCAGAGTCATGGGAAGTAAGGAAAACAGACAGGGAGGTCATGGAACCTGTACAGATTAAAGAGGAGGAAGTGGTTGCTGTATTAAAGCAAACAAGGGTGGATAAATCCCCAGGGCCTGACAAGATATTCCCCCAGACCTTGAGGGATGGTAGTGTAAAAACTGCAGGGGCTCTGTCAGAAATATTTAAAATGTCCTTACCCACGGTTGTAGGTGCCAGAGGATTGGAGAGAAACTCATGTTGTCCTGTTGTTTAAAAAAGGCTCCAACAATAACCCTGGAAATTATAGGCCAGTGAGCCTGATATCAGCTGTAGGTAAATAATTGGAAAGTGTACTAAGACATCAGATATATAATTTGTAAACTGATTGGGGTTAGTCAACATAGTTTTATGCATGGTAGGTCATGTTTAACCAATCTTAGAGTATTTTGAGAAGCTTATCAAGAAAGTTGAAGAAAGGAAGGCTGTGGATCTTGTCTAAACAGATTTTAGTCAGGCCTTTGACAAGGTCCCACATTGGAGGTTAGTCAGGAAGGTTCAAATGCTAGATATTGATTGTGAAGTAGTGAATTGGATTCGACGATGGCTTGACAGGAGAAGCCAGAGATTAGAAGTGGATGGTTGCTTCTCAGACTAGAGCCCTGTGACTAGTGGCGTGCCTCAGGGATTGGTACTGGGACATTGTTGTTGATCTGGTTGATAATGTGATAAATTGGATCAGCAAGTTTGCAGATGACACTAAGATTAGAGACATTGTGGACAGTTAGGAAGGTTTTCATAGCTTGCAGAGGGATCTGGTCCAGCTGGAAAAATGGGATGAAAAATGGCAGATGGAATTAAATGAAGACAAGTGTAAGATGTTGCATTTTGGAAGGACAAACCAAGAAAGGACATACACGGTAAATGGTAGGGTACTGACGAGTGTGGTGGAACAGAGGGACCTAGGAATTCCCTGAAAGTGGTGTCACAGGTAGACAGGGTTATAAAAAGTGCTTTTGGAATATTGACCTTCATAAATCAAAGTATTGAGTACAAGAGCTGGGATGTTATGATAAAGTTGTATAACACATTGGTCAGTCAAATTTGGAGTATTGTGTGCAGTTTTGGTCACCGAACTACAGGAAATATATCAATAAAATAGAAAGAGTGCAGAGATTTCCTAGGATGTTGCCTGGACTTTAGGAACTGAGTTACAGTGAAAGGTTAAACATGTTAGGACTTTATTCCCTGGAATGTAGAAGAATGAGGGGAGACTTGATAGAGGTATTTAAAATTATTAGGGGAATAGATAGAGTAAATGCAGATAGGCTTTTTCCACTGAGGGTGGGTGAGATACAAACATGGCGTAAGTGTTAAAGGGGAAAGGTTTAGGGGGAAAATCTTCACACAGACAGTGGTGGGGATGTGGAACAAGCTGCCAGATGAAGTGTTGAATGCGGGCTCAATTTAAACATTTAAGAGGAATTTGGACAGGTACGTGGATGGGAGAGGGATGGAGGGCTATGGACTGGATGCAGGTCAGAGGGACTGGGAAAAAAATAATGGTTCAGCGCAGACTAGAAGGGCCAAAGGGGCCTGTTTCTGTGCTGTAATGTAATGTAAAATTCATACTAATTCGACACCTTATTCTGCACAATTCTCTTGCTGCAAAACAACAAATTTCATGACACGTTATGACAATAAAGCTTATTCTGATCTGCAGACTCCCACCTTGAATTCTTTATTGTCAGGTGTACAAGATATGATGAAAAGCTTTGGTTTGCATGCTATTCAGGCAAGTCTACCCATACAAGTCCTGCAAAAATAACAAAGAGGCAGGGTGTAGTCTTGCAGTTAGCCTCAGGGTGCAATGTACAATGTAACTAGGACAGAGTGCAGGGCATGAAGAAACGTACAGGGAGAGGCAGGGCATAATCTTTTACCATTGAGGGGTTCTTTCCAAAGTCATTGCCTACATGTGAAATTGTCTGTTTTGAAAGGAAAGCTATGCAGGAAAATGATTATTGATAAAGCATCATGGAGTCATACACCACAGGAACAGGACCCTCTGCCCTCCACATCATAGATTGATATGGCTCAGGAACAGGCCCCTCAGCTCTCCAGGTGATCGCTAGCCATCGGCCAACTCTTTACATTAATCCTATATTAGTCCCATTTCCCCCTTCAGATTCCAGCACTCACCTGCAAACTGGGGCCCTTTTCCATTTAACAGCTTGCATGCCTTTGAGATGTGAGAGGAAACCAGAAAAAAAACCCCAGCAGTAACAGGGAGAGTGTGCAAACCACACACAGAGAGCACTGGAGGAATGCAAAGCTTGAGACTTCAACCAGATTATATTGAGGTTCAGCCAGGGGGCTGAACAAAGTGATTTGTACGATCCTGGGGTTTCAGTAAGACTCGTACAGTATCATCAGATAAACAAAAAGGCTGTCCTCAGCTGACTCATCACCCAAGCAATCTTTCAATTAAAAAAAATGTCTCCACTCGCACCAACTGTTACGGAAAACCCTTCAGTCGGTCTTGCCCAAAGATCCCTGGGGAAAATGCTTCCTCCCAAGTGTAAATTCCTGGCAGGTGTTCTTCTAAAGCACCCGAAAGCACCCGACTCTTGTACACACCCCACTAACTGAGGTAGTACTGGAAATGGGCTTGGTAGGATCAACAGAAATCATCATATTTTCCCATTGGTTTTTCTTTCCTCCCTGGATAGGAGGGGCTAAACTTAAATACCTCTCTCCAAAACTCCAAAATAGGCTTACCTGATTTCTACCCCCCAACCCTTTCTCTCTCTCTCTCTCTCTCTCTCTCTCTCTTGCTCTTTCAATCTTCCTTTATTTCTCTCTCTCTCTCTCTCCATTTTCACTGGGTGTATTATAAGTAGAACTACAACTTTCTTGTTACCTTTTTTTTTAGCAGGGGCGGACAGGGAGAACGAGCAAGAGGGCAGGCAGGTTTGGGCCGAGACCGAACTTCGACGCAACAGTGGAAGTGAAGCAGAGGAGAAGACCAGGGCTCAGCATGTTCAGCATCGGGACCAGAGAAGTGAGTGAGCTCTCCGACGAAGGTAGTCCAGCAATGAGGAGGATGAGAGTTTTAATGTCATACACTTAAGCACAATGTACGGATGCAACGAGATTCTTACTTGCTCCAGCCACACTGGTGCACAAGGTTCACCAAATATAATGGCATAAATTAAATTAAAACAATATACTGAGACAGCCAAAGGGAGAAGTACAGAAAAATAAATATTCACAGTTGTAATTAGTGCAGCCCAGGATCTGGTCCAGCTGGGAAAATGGGCTGCATAATGGTCAATGGAATTTAGTGCAGACAAGTGTGTGAGGTGTTGCATTTTGGAAGGACAACCCAAGAAAGGACGTATGTGGTAAATGGTTGGGCCCTGAGGAGTGCAGTAGGACAGAGGGATCTGGGAATACAGATACATAATTCCCTGAAAGTGGTGTCACAGGTAGATAGGGTCATAAAGAGAGCTTTTGGTGCGTTCATGAATCAAGGTATTGAGTATTGGAGTTGAGATGCTATAGTAAAGTTTTACAAGACATTGATGAGGCCAATTTTGGAGTATCATGTGCAGTTTTGTTCATCGAACTACAGGAGAGATATCAATAAGATTGAAAGAGTGTAAAGGGACGTGAGGAACTGACTTAAAGGGAAAGGCTAAACAGGTTAGGATTTTATTCTCTGGAGCATAGAAGAATGAAAGGAGGTTTGAGAGAGGTGTATAAAATGATGAAGGGTAGAGGTAGAGTAAAGGCAAGAAGGCTTTTCCACTGAGGTTGGATGAAATAAGAACTAGAAGACGTGGGTTAAGAGTGAGAAGGGAAATGTTTAGGGGGAACATTAGGGGAAACTTCTGCACAGAGAGTGGTGGGAGTGTGGAACGAACTGCCAGCTGAAGTGTGAATGCATGCTCAATTTTAACATTGAAGACAAATTTAGAGAGGTACATAGGTTGGAGAGATATGAACTGGGTGCAGGTCAGTGGAACTCGATAAAATAATAGTTTGCACAGATGGGCTGAAAGGCCAGTTTCTGTGCTGTTGTCCATGAAAAAGTGAGGCAGGATCTGTGGAAAGTTAATATTTCAATGTCGTGAGGTCAAGTTGTTGTCCATCAAGCTGAAGTCCATGTGAGTATCAAGGCTGAGGAAGTTCCTCAGTGAACTGGCTGGCACACCCACAGGGCACCTTCAACAAGGACAATGCCATGTGACTCACAGCCCCCAAGAACATGTTGAAGGTGCCCGGGGTAATTGGTCTGGATGAGGTAGAGCTTGCTTGTGTGAAGCCTGACTCTCCATATTGGACAGCAGAAGGGAGGCTTAAAGGGGGTCAGGAAAGTCAGGCAGCATGGAACAGCCCCTTCAGACCAACTCGTCCGTGCTGCGACCCTGCTCAATACGTGGAGTCACAAAGGTTTACAATATGGAACACGTGGTGATGTTCAATAGGGAAAGAGATGAATGCTGGTGAGAAGGGGGATGGCTACTCAGGGCAGCAGCAGTAGTGTTTCCTTGTGGGGGTCTTGCGAGACCGTGGAGATGCAGAGAGTGCTGAGTGAATGACCCTCTGTAGATGCTCACTGGATGAAGATAATCAGTACAAAGTGAAGGTAGGAAAATTTAGTGGGAGAAATCAGGGATTTTTCCACAGAGAGTTGTGGGTTCCTGGAATGTATTGCCAGGAGTGGTGGTGGAGGCTGAAACATTAGGGGAATTTAAGGGATTCTTCAACAGGCACTTGGAGGAAAGAAATTTAGATGATTATGAAGTAGGAATACATAGGTTGGCACAGCATTGAGGCCCGAAGGGCCAGTACTTTGCTATAATGTTCTATGAAACCTATTCATTTCACATGGAGCACCAGAGGCAGCAGACAGGGCTGCCTTTCCTCCCTAGGCCTGGTCATGACTGGGAAACCACTTGGAGTTGAACAAGACCCTCTCCGCTGCATAGGTTTTGAAGTCACAGAGTCACATAGCATGGAAACAGTCCTTGGTCCAATTCAGCCATGTCATCCAAGTTCTTCCATCTTATTTGCCTGCAATAGTCCCATGTTCCTTTTCCCCCTTTTCTATCCATGTTCTTGTCTATTCAACATCGTCATTGTACCCACCTTCACCACTTCCTCTGCCATCTCATTCCATTAACCCACCTCCCTCTGTGTGAAAACCTTGCCTTTAAATCTTTCCCAGAAGACCATTTGGCCCATTCAGTCCACTCTGCTATCCCATCATGAGCTGATCCATTCTCCCACTCAGCCCCACTCCTCTGCCTTCTCCCCAGAACCATTTATACCCTGACAATTCAGTTACCTATCAATCTCTGCCTTAAATGCACCCAGTGATCTGGCCTCCAAAGCAAATTCCAGAGGTTCTCAACTCTCTGGCAAAAGAAATTCCTCTGCATCTCTGTTTTAAATGGGCACCCTTTGATCCTAGACTCCCCTACCATTGGAAACAACATTTCCACATCTGTTACATATTTCTAATCCTGAGACATCTATTCCTCCAATGTTGTCTTTGCTTTCCCAATTTAGATATAAACTGAATCTTTATAAGAGTGAATTATTCCCAATAAACACACATGTACCTGTTTACAATCACACACCTTTTAGTGTGGTTTAAGATCATTTTACTGATCTTGGGGTTAAAATTACCAAAACATTTAAAGATCTATATAAATTAAACTTTCTTCCTTGGATAGATGATGTGAAACAATTTCTTTCTAAATGGCCTCCATTGGCTTTATCTTTAATAGGTTGAATTAATGGTATTAAAATGATAACCTTACCTCAATTTTTGAATTTATTTCAAGCAGTCCCAGTTTTTAATTCCAAAATCCTTTTTGATAAAATAGACTCTAAAATATCTTCTTATATTTGGAATAAAAAGAATCCCAGATTGAGTAAATTCCATTTGCAGAATTTAAAGAAAGATGGTGGTCTGGCTTTACCTAATCTTAGACTCTATATTGGGCAGTTAACATCTGTTATATTATTTTCCGGATCTACTATTCTGATCAATTTGAATGTCCTTATTGGGTAGATTTGGAATTGAATTCCATGCAGAGGTGTCCAGTTGCCTCTTTATTGGGAACAGCTCTTCCTTTCTAAGATTAGTCGACGCACCTTCAACCCAAGACTTAAACATACATTAAGGATTTGGTTTAAATTTCGGAAGTTCTTTGACTTTCTCTTAATTATTTTTTTCAACCGTCTATAATTGATCAAGCCTTCTCTTGTTGGAAAGTTAAAGGAATCGTCTCTTTTCCAAATCTTTCATGTTTTACTACTGTCAAGATAAAGGTTGATTACAAAATAGGAGGATCAATTATCTGTAAGTAAAACTTAGTTAACAACGAGTCAGTTTCTGTTTACAACAATGAGTGCATGTTATGACTGTTTTCTTCTTCTTTTTCTTTGGCTTGGCTTCGCGGACGAAGATTTATGGAGGGGGTAAAAAGTCCACGTCAGCTGCAGGCTCGTTTGTGGCTGACAAGTCCGATGCGGGACAGGCAGACACGATTGCAGCGGTTGCAAGGGAAAATTGGTTGGTTGGGGTTGGGTGTTGGGTTTTTCCTCCTTTGCCTTTTGTCAGTGAGGTGGGCTCTGCGGTCTTCTTCAAAGGAGGTTGCTGCCCGCCAAACTGTGAGGCGCCAAGATGCACGGTTTGAGGCGTTATCAGCCCACTGGCGGTGGTCAATGTGGCAGGCACCAAGAGATTTCTTTAGGCAGTCCTTGTACCTTTTCTTTGGTGCACCTCTGTCACGGTGGCCAGTGGAGAGCTCGCCATATAACACGATCTTGGGAAGGCGATGGTCCTCCATTCTGGAGACGTGACCCATCCAGCGCAGCCGGATCTTCAGCAGCGTGGACTCGATGCTGTCGACCTCTGCCATCTCGAGTACTTCGACGTTAGGGGTGTAAGCGCTCCAATGGATGTTGAGGATGGAGCGGAGACAACGCTGGTGGAAGCGTTCTAGGAGCCGTAGGTGGTGCCGGTAGAGGACCCATGATTTGGAGCCGAACAGGAGTGTGGGTATGACAACGGCTCTGTATACGCTTATCTTTGTGAGGTTTTTCAGTTGGTTGTTTTTCCAGACTCTTTTGTGTAGTCTTCCAAAGGCGCTATTTGCCTTGGCGAGTCTGTTGTCTATCTCATTGTCGATCCTTGCATCTGATGAAATGGTGCAGCCGAGATAGGTAAACTGGTTGACCGTTTTGAGTTTTGTGTGCCCGATGGAGATGTGGGGGGGCTGGTAGTCATGGTGGGGAGCTGGCTGATGGAGGACCTCAGTTTTCTTCAGGCTGACTTCCAGGCCAAACATTTTGGCAGTTTCCGCAAAGCAGGACGTCAAGCGCTGAAGAGCTGGCTCTGAATGAACTTAAGGCTATAAAACAAAGGAGCAGAAATAGGCCATTCAGCCCATTGAGTCTGCCCCACTATTTAATCAAGAGCTGATCCCTTTTTTCCACTCAGCCTCACTTCCCGACTTTCTTCCATAATCTACAATATATCTAATTTCCAATTACAGCAAAGACTTCATCCAATAACATAATTATTTGTATTCCTGAAACTTAGGTGCCATCAATGCTCTATTCCACGGCTCAACTCTTGGGCCTGTCTTCTGTTTCCTGCTTTCACATTAGCACAATCCACATCCTTTACTCGTTTTAGCTCTCACTTTTCTTTCCCCCACAGCAACATTTTGACATCAATCTTCAGGAAAGCAATCAATAAATATCGACAGCCGGCGACACTCTCAAAATCTCCCTGATCCCGAACTGTGATTGTAATTAAAGCCTGATGTCTCCCCCAGCCCGCTCCCCTTGCTCTTTAAAGTTTCAGGTTTGATTCCCGACTCTGCTCACTCAATTCGATGTGCTGAAGAGGGAATCTACGTGCTATTTTTCCCCCCACAATACTTGCAGTCACCCAATCATTTGGAAGTGCACTTGATTGTTTGCAGAATGCAGCTGCCAGCCATTTGCTCCCCTCACAAACAGACTCCCATGCATCTTGGTGGACAAATTTCAATCCTTGATCTTGGAGAGTTTCTACATTCTTTCTGTGACTCTGTGGGTTTCCTCCGGGCACCTGGGATTCCTCGCACATCCCAAAGACAGGCAGGCCAGTGGGTTAAATGGGCGCTCTGAACTGTTGCCAGTGTGTGGGACGGAGTTAATGTGAGGAGAGTAAAATGGGATTGTCGTGGAAGATGCTTCAGACACAGACAAGCTGGAGAAACTCAGCAGGAATCTTCCTACGGATACTGCTGAGTTTCTCCTGCATGTTTGTGTATTGCACTTAACCCCAGAATCTGCAGACTTTCTTGCTTAGCGCTTAGTAGTTGATGTCAACTCTGTGGCTGAGAGCCCGTTAAAGTGCAAGGTTATTGACTCATCGATCAAGATGAAGGGACAGAGTTGTTTAGAGAGCAGTCTGGTAGACATCAGTGACAAGAACCTGTCATTACACTAAGAACCTCCTCGCACTCACTGTCGCCAAAACCAAGCAGCTACTTGTGGACTTTAGGAAGGAAAAGCCAGAGATGTTTGATCCAAAGATCATTTGGGGATCTGAGGTGGAGAGGTTGAGCAAATTTAAGTTCTTGGGAGTTACTATCTCGGAGGACCTTTCCTGGACCCAACACACCGATGTCATCATGAAGAAAGCACGTCAGCTCCTCTACTTCCGCAGGAGTTTGCGGAGGTTTGGTGCGACGCCAGAAACCCCTGGCAAATTTCTACAGAGGTGTGGTGGAAAGTGTGCTGACCGGCTGTATCACAGACTGTATGGGGGCACCAATACCTCTGAGCAGCAAGACCTGCAAAAGGTAACGGACACAGCCCAGGACGTCACAGGCAAAACCCTCCCCACCATCGAGAACATCTACATGGAACGCTGCCATTGGAGAGCAGCAGCAAATATCAAGGATCCACACCACCCAGCACACACTCTGTTCTCACTGCTGCCATCAGCAAAGAGGTGTCGGTGCCACAAGATTCACACCACCAGGTTCAGGAACAGCTGCTTCCCCCTCCACCATCAGACTCCTCAACGACAAACTCAATCAGGGACTCATTTAAGACTCTTACATTTTACTGAATATTTTTTCTATATTTGCAGTCTGTTTGTTTACATTTCTCTCTTTCGTTTATGAATCTTATTTTAATACTTTATTTTAAAAGTTTAAAACCACAGTTACATTCAATTATAATAAAATACATATAAAGAAGAATATATGTGAACAACATGTAAAAAAAACTCCAACCCCCCCCTCCCTCCCCATTACTCCCCTACCTCCCCATTACTCCCCTACCTCCCCATCCTTCTCCCCCTACAATTACCCACTAAAGGAAACAAAAGAAAGAAGGAGATCATCAATTATATATATAATTCAACGTTACAGCTGTGAAACCAAGAATCATCACCGGAATGGATCGAGAGTTCATATCTTCCAACCAACCATTTGTAAATATGGGCTCCATGCTTTCAAAAAGAAATTCTAATGATCCTGTAAATAAGTTATCTTTTCAATAGGGATACAAGATTTCATTTCACTGTGCCATCTTTGCATTCCCAACACCAAATCAGATTTGCAAGTTATGGCCAAAAATTTCTTAGCTACACCTAAAGCTAATTGTAAAAATTCAATTTGATACATAGTTCATCTTAATTTTAAGCTCATCATTTTAACATCTCCTAATAAAACGAACATTGGATCAAACGGAAGTTTAACTTTTAATATTTTTTTCAAAAAGTAATTGAACTTGTATCCAAAAAGTTTTAACTTTGGGGTGTAACCAAATCGAGTGAAGAAAAGAACCTCTCTCTTTACCACATCGAAAACATACATCTGAGGATATTAAATTAAATCTTTTTAATTTTTGAGGGGTTAAATATATTTGATGTAAAAATTTATATTAGACTAACCTAAACCTCACGTTAATAAGTTTAGTCATATTATCCCTACATAACTTTCTCTAATAATTTTCATAGATCTTTCTATTCAAATCAGTTTCCCATTTTAATCTTAATTTATGAATATTTCATTTAGGCATTTTCCTTTGTAATAATTTATACATCTCTGAAATAAATTTGTTTATATCTCCTTTAGAGATTTAGAGATTGTGTAGGTAATTTTAAACTGTAACCCAACCTATCAGTTAAAAACGCTTTTACTTGATAATAACAAAAAAAGCATTATTAGGAATTTTATATTTTTCCTTCAGTCGATGAAAAGATACAGATTTCCCAGCTTCAAAACAATCCTCCACCTTTTTATTCCCCAATTGATTCCATATCTTTAAAAACTGATTGTTAAAGGTAAAAGGAAAGAAGTTATTCTGATATAAAGGTGTTTTAGGTGAAATCATGTCTGCCTGTCCTGCGTCGGACTTGTCAGCCACAAACGAGTGTGCAGCTGACGTGGACATTACCCCTCCATAAATCTTCATCCGCGAAGACAAGCCAAAGGAAAGAAAAGAACTTTTCCACCTATCTCGTAATCAATTTTATTCCATAATTCAATTAAATATTTAAATATCAGTGGATCTTTACCAACTAGTAACTTTGAATTCCATTTATAGATAAATTTTTGCATATATTTCCCACCAATTTTAGCTAACTCTATATTTGCCAATACTGAAGGCTTATTTAGGTGAAGCATTTCACTAATAAATTTCAATTGAGCAGCTTTATAATAATTCGGAAAATGGGGAAGTTGTAAGCCACCTAATTCAAATTTCCAAGTTAGTTTTTCCAAATACACTCTTTGCATAAATATTTCCTAATAATAATATTTCCTAATAATTAAATTAAGATCCTTAAAATCTTTTTTAGGTGTTTGACAAGGAATAGGTTGAAAGAGATATTGAATCCTTGGAAAAATATTAATTTTAATACAATTCACTCTACCTAATAAAGTTAGAGTTAAATTATTCCACCTATTTAAATCATGTTTAATTTTATTAACTAATGGCAAATAATTCAATTTAAACAAATTATTCAAATTTTTATCAATTTTAATTCCTAAATACTTAATTGGACTTTTAGTCCATTTAAATTGAGCCATTTTCTTACACCAACCATAATCCCCCATAACTAATGACATAACGTCACTTTTGTCTCAATTGATTTTATAGCCAGATATTTCTCCATAATCTTGTAACTTCTTATATAGTGAACTTTAATGAATTTTTTGGATCTGCTATATAAATTAAAACATCATCAACAAACATGCTAATCTTAAATTCCTCATTATTGAGTTTAATTCCTTTAATATTATTATCTTGTCTTAATAATTGTGCTAATGTTTCAGTTGCCAAAACAAATAATGCTGGAGAGAAAGGAAATCCTTGTCTAGCAGATCTAGTTAATAAAAAAAGGAAAAAAAAATTGTCCATTAATCACCACTTTAGGCAAAGGGTTATTGTATAAAGTTTTAATTCAATTAATAAATATTAATCTAAACTGAAATTTTTATAAAACTTTAAATAAATAATTCAATTCTAACTTATCAAAAGCTTTTTCAGCAACCAATGATAAAGTTAAAGCTAAATCCTATTTCTTCTGAGGTGCAGAGATTTTATTTTTATTTTTAACAAATCCAGATTGATCTAAATTAATTAATTCTGGTAAGTATTCATTCAATCTATTTGCCAAAACTTTAGCTACAATTTTATAATCAACATTCAAAAAAGATATATGTCTTTTAGACTCAGGTTTTAATAAATCTTTATCTTTCTTAGGTATTACTGTTATAATAGCATTTGAAAAAGATTCTAGTAATGTGTGGGTTTGATTTGCTTGTTTTAATACTTTCATTAATGGAAGCATTAACAATTCTTTAAACTTTTTATAAAATTCACAAATGAAATCATCTTCACCTGGAGATTTACCATTTTGCATAGAGTTTAGAGCCAATTATAACTTCTTTAACCATAAAGGGAGAATCTAAATCTTTACAAGCTTGATAATTTAAATACAGGAGTTGAAGATTATATTAAAAAATCTATTAATCTTTTCTTCGTCTTTATTTGTTTGAGATGTATATAAATTAGTATAAAATTCTTTAAAAGATTCATTTATATCCTGAGGTTTATAACTCTTTCTTTATAATCTGTTTAACAGCATTAATAGCTTTAGCTTTTGTGAACATGTGCGATGACTCTTTTAATGTGTTGGCGGCTTTTTCAAGGTAGTAGGAATTGTGGATGGGGTCTAAGGAGGAAGTGTGTGTGTGTGTGTGTGTGTGTGTGTGTGTGTGTGTGTGTGTGTGTGTGTGTGTGTGTGTGTGTGTGTGTGTGTGTGTGTGTGTGTGTGTGTGTGTGTGTGTGTGTGTGTGAGATGGCCTGAGACTGCAGTATCCAGCAGTCTTGGGCAAAGCAGTCCCCTTCCCAACAGGATGCGTACAGTGGTGGACCTGACGGGAAGGAGGAAAATGCTGTCATGTGTTTTACTGGGGTCTGTTTCTCAGGGAGGAATCCCCCTGCGTCGAGGAAGAAGCCATCCCCTTCAATGTCGCTGAATGAATCTGTGCCAATCAGACGCTCCACCTCTTGCCCCCGCTCCATCTCCTCCCTGGCAACTCAGCCACCCTCACAGGCGGTGGAGCCACGGTCTACATCTGCAAAATCTGCGGTGACCTTGACAAGATTGGCATCAGGCTCCCGGTCACAATCTCTAAATCGCAATGCTGTCACCCAGCAGATGCCACACAGCACGAGCCTTGGCACCATTTACTCAGGACGGGTAAGCACTGTTGTCATCTTCAAGGTGCTTAGTGGGTCGCTGGGTCTGTGCCAGTGATCTCTGTGGGTTGATGGCGGTGTTCTTGTTGGGTCAGTGACAGTGATCTCATTGGGTCAGTGACTGTTATCTCGGTGGGTCAGTGCCGATGATCTCAGTGGGTCAGTGCCAGTGATCTTGGTGGGTCAATGCCATTGATCTCAGTGGGTCAGTGCCAGTGATCTCTGTGGGTCAGTGCCGGTGATTTTGGTGGGTCTGTGATGGTGATTTCGGTGCATTAGTGATTCTAACTCTACTCTCTCTTTTCCTCCCTCCTTCCTTTGGTCTCTTTTCCTCCATTTTTTCTCCTTCCCTTTTCCTTCCACTGCTCTCACCATCCTTTCCTCTTCTCCAATTTATATTTACTTATCCATTTTTTTTGCTGTTTCCTTCCTTCCATCCTTCCTTCCTCCCTCCCTTCCTTCTTTACCTCCTCCCTCCTTCCATTCCTCCCTCTCTCCCTCTCTTCCTCCCTTCCTTCTTTCTTTCTTCTGTCCTTCCTCCCTCCCTCTCTCCCTCCCTCCCTCCCTCTCTCCCTCCCTTCCTCCTTCCGTCCAGGAGAAGCCTTGGCCATACAGAGAGAGTTCCCCAAACCACTGGAAGGGAAAGGTAATGTGTTCCGTCCACTCTCAGCTGAGGTGTGAGTGGACTTGGCTTCTTTCATTCCCGCCTCTTGGGTCTGGCCTCTACTGAATTCACCCTTAATCATTCCAAACTCGATCTCCCCTACTAGCAGAAAAGAATTTCCCTCCACCTCTAATGCGTTAAAAAGGCAGCGCACCACTGAGAATGAAAGGCTCCCACAATGAGAATAAGGAGGGTTTGACAAGGGGTAGCTCCGAGTTCAGTGTACTTTTGCCAACAGTAGTGTTTTTACTAACCATGACCTCAAATTAACAAGACCTTTCTCTTCATTTTTCCAGCATGTCTCCTTCATGAATTTTAGAACAAAGGAACAGGAAGAAGAATTAACCAAAGAAACACTGGTGGCTCTCAATGAGATGAGAATCAAGTTCCCCGGGAAATCAAATGAAGAAGCAGAGGTGCTTCTGGATGAAGTGAGTCACACATTTTTCAGGCTATAAAACAGTACAACTTAGGAACAGGCCCGTTAGCCCAAGAGTGTCCCAACATGATGCTCAAATTCCCAGGAGGCAAATCCACGGACACTCAGTGACTCTGAAGGGGCTCTCTTTTGCTTCTCTTTCACCTATTGTTAGGGGAATGGGGCAATGTTCATGGTGACTCTTCGTTTGCCTTACAGCAGATAAAAAATGATGTCATGTATATTACATTTATAATGTAATATCAGGTGACAATCAAATGAACTTTTGAACCTTTAAAATTAGATTAAAACTGCTGCTTGCACATGATAAATGTCCCCTATAGCCTTCATATTCATTTCTAGAGACTTTTTAAATGGTAAAATCGTATCTGTGTCTACCCCTATCAGCCTATTCCAGACACAGTCCATTCTGTATCACCCTGCATTAATAGAGTCATGCAGTCATTCATCGTGGAAACAAGCCCTTCGACCCAACTTGGCCACATCAACCAAAGTGTCCCACCCATACCTGCCTGCGTATGGCCCTTATCCCTCTAAACCCATCCTGTCCATATATCTGTACAAATGTTCCTTATTTTTTTCAATAGTACCTGCCTCAACCATCTCCTCCGGCAGCCTGTTCCATACACCTTTGGGTAAAGAATTTTCCCCTCAGGTTCCTGTTAGATCTCTCCCCCATTACTCAGTGACATCACTAGGGTTTGGTGTCACCCAGTGCAGTAACTAAGGGTGTCATCACCGCCCCCCCCCCCCCCCCCCCACTCCATGGACCTCCTCCCATAACAACTATAAAAACACCAGTGACGTTGTAATTGGGTCATAACGACAGCTCTGACCGGAGCACATGAGAAGGTTCAAAAAGTAAATGAGCACTGAGCTTTAGCCTTGCAGCTACATTGATAAATGTGAGCTAGGCTCAAGGATAATGCTTTTGTTCTTATAACTAACTAGTAGGATATTTTACAAAAAATAATAAATTTCTGCTGCAACACTGCAAAACAATTTTATAGACAGTCATTTTGATCCCACCCTCTCTGATGACATCGTCCAGTGGAGTCTTCAGCTGCCCCCCCACCCCGAGTTACGCCATTGACGTTACCTTAAACCTCTGGATACTGATTTCCCTACTCTGGGCAATCTTTTCCTCCCATGGTTTTGTGCACCTCATTCTCCAAAGCTCGAGGGCATTAAAAATGTCCCCATTTGTTTAAAATGATACCTTCCACTGTTTAATTGATTAGTTTTCTCTGTAACTTTCCATGATATTACAAGCTGCACTTTTATTTAATCGTAACCCTATGTTTTTATTCTTGCACTTCCTGCTGTTCCATGTAAATGTTTATTTGTCTGGATAGCACACAAGATATTTTTTTCTACAGTATTGGTGCAGGTGACAAAAAATAATTTAATTCAATCCCCACTTGACTGTCTGTAGGCTTTATCCTAATCCATATATGGATGAATGATGCAGTTTTCTTTATAAATCCAAACTTTTGGAAGAATGATGTACTGGCAAAAATTGCCACGTCAACTGGTCTCAGTATCGGCACCTCAGCTGCTCATTTCAATCTCTGTACATCTCCTGCCTCAGCAAACATCTGTCACTGACAGACCTGAGGGTTGTGACACATGCTTGCCTGTTTTCCCCTACCCCCCCCCGCCCACTTGGTACTCATTGATCTTGGGAGACAGTGCAAACTTCCGCTCCCTACCATGTACCAATCTCTGTTCTTCCATCAGTTCTTGCTGACTTACATGAGGACGTAGGAGCAAGAGTCGGACATCTGGCCTGTCGAGTCTGCTCCGCCATTCAATGAGATCATGACTGATCTGGCCATGGACTCCTCTCCACTTACCTGTCTGTTTCCCATAACTCTCAATTTCCTTATTTATGTTTTAAGTAAAAGGCATGAGGCAGCCTCTCGAACAGTGGTTCTCAACCTTTTTACTTCCACTTACATACCACCTTAAATAATCCCTTTCTGACTACAGAGGACATATGGCATCCAGGACAGGTCTTCAGAGATGTGGACATCCAGCAATTTGAAGTTCATAACTGTGTATTGCAGTTCCAAACCTTCACTATTTTGTTTACAATTCAGTCTTTTGTTATATATAACTTTTCTTGAGTACAGTATAAACTACCGATGAGTAGAAATTCTGCCTGGCTCACAGGAAAAAAGAATTTGAGTTGAATGTGATGACTTATGTATTCTCACAATAAATTTGAACATAAATTTGAATTTGAACTTGTTTTCTGAATAGAAAAATCACACCCTCTATGCAAGTTTTCCCTTTCGCTTTCTATCTGTGACCCCCTGCTCTTCGAACCCCTTACTAATGGGAACAGCTTCCTTCTGTCAACACAGTCTATAAGAGTCTTGATCATGTCTACCTCCATCAAATCTCTCCTCAGCTGTGTGACCTGCAGAGTTTCTCCTGCATGTTTGTGTAATGCACTCAATCCCAGCGTCTGCAGACTTCCTGTGAAACCTTTGGCCCAAAAACAACACCCAACCTGGAGTTTCAAATAAGTATTCTCAGATGCTACTGATGGGAAGCTAACTGGATGTGCTCCCACACTACCTCAGCCCTATTCCCCCTTGTCTCTTGGTGTACAAATCCATACATCCCTCAAGGTCGCTGCGCAGGTTGATAGGCTAGTTAAGAAGGCCTGTGGGATGCTGGGCTTCATTAATAGGGAGGATTGAGTTCAGGAGTGGAGAGGTCATGTTTCAATGCTACAAATCTCTGGTGAGACCACACTTAGAGTACTGTGTTCCATTCTGGTCACCTCATTATAGGACATGTGACATATTATGTTATATTTTGTATTGTATGATTTGAAGGAGATAAATAGTGGCAGGTTTTTTTTAAGTGTAGGTCACATACAAACACTTCAAAACAGATCTCATTTAAAATGCCAGAGCTCTGCTCAAGCCAGACAGTCCAGGCTCCCAGTGCTTTTGCAAAAACTTTGAAGAATGCCTATAAGGACTTTACAAGTAGGTGTTAATTGGACATGCTGTGGAGTAATGGATTATTGTCTTGGAAAGCAACATATGAATGAACTCAGAAGATTAGGTCCGGAGCCATAGTCTGACTGAGTGCAGTTGGCTGTTCTAAGAGGGTTTTTCTTTGAGAGAGAGAGAGAGAGAGAGAGAGAGAGAGAGAGAGCAGCAGCTGGGACTGGAATATGATGAGCTGGCAAGCTTGTGGAAAAACCCCATTTTGAAGATGGGTTGTGAGTTCTTAGATCAGGCTGGTCAAAGCCCTTGTGGTCCATACAAGAGGAGAGCACTGGCTGCATAATGTTTCACTTGAAATAAAGGAAACAAAAAGGAACTCTGTGGTGACTTGAAAGAAAGAGGTTATCATCTGGAGAACCCTCATGGAGCAAGTTTCTTCGGCAAGACACTGAAGTGGCTGATTGGAAGGAATCAGTTGTGGGTGTCCAACAAGTAACAAATCTTTTTCTGAAAACCGACAAGAACCTTCCTGAGTGGTAACCATTTACCTTTCAAGCACGAAAGCCTGGTGAACTTTATACATGTTAAATTCTGTGCACAGTATAAGAATTGCCTTGGAGGAATGAGAAGTGAGATTGGACTGTGAATCAAAGAACTTTTCTGAACTTACACGCACACGCATTACATACACGTGTGCTGAGAATTAGAAGGGGGGTTAAGTGAGGTTAGTTAAGTCAATAGTATTAAGTTAAAGTTTGATCCTGTTTTCATGTTTAAAGATAATTAAAAGCAACTTTTGTTTAAGTAACCATTTGTCTTGGTGAATTTCTATTGTTGTGGGTTTTGGGGTCCTCTGGTCTCGTAACATTATGGTGTGAAACCTGTGGAGAGGAGGCAGAGGAGATTCACCAGGATGTTGCCTGGATTGGGAAACAAGTGTTTTGAGGCAAGGTTAGCAGAGCTGGGACTTTTCTCTTTGGAACAAAGAAGGATGAGAGGGAACTTAATAGAGATCTACAAGATTATGAGAGGTATAGATAGGGCGAACAGGCAGCACCTGTTTCCTAGGACAGGATCGGCAAACATCAGAGAACATCAGTACAAAGTGAAGGAAGGGAAGTTTAGGGGAAACATCAGGGGTAAGTTGCTTACACAGAGAATGGTGGGTGACTGGAATGCCTTGCCAGAGATGGTGGTAGAGGCTGAAACATTAGGGGCATTTAAGAAACACTGATGGATGAAAGAAAAATAGTTTACGGGGTAGGGAGGGTTTAGTACTTTTTTTAAGGAATATATGGGTCAGCACAATATCGAGGGCTGAAGGGCCTGTGCTGTGCTGTCTTGTTCTATGTCCCAAATGAAACAGTTGGCAGTTGCTTCAAGGACTGCCAAGGCAGAGATCAAAGGACAAAATGTTCATGGTGCGGAGAGTCAAGATTCCTGCATGGAGCATCCCTACGGATTTGTGGTAGAGTCACTCCATCTTGTGGTGGCTTTGTTCAGAACATGCTCAGATTCATGAAAGACACAAGATGCATGCTGGAGAAAATCAGTAGGTCATGCAGCATCCACAGATCCTGAGTAATTCTGGCAGGGTGATTGAAAAGGGGTTTGTCCCTCTCATAAGAAAAAGGAGCGGAAGTTAGTCATCTGGCCAATGGAGTCTGCTCCACCATTATGAGCTGGTCCATTCTCCCACTCAGCCCCACTCCCTTGCCATCTCACCATAACTTTTGATACCCTGACTATACAGATACTTATCAATCTCTGCCTTAAATACACCCAACGACTTGGCCTCCACACCAGCCCGAGGTTGACGATTCTCTGGCTGAAGGAATTCCTCCCCATCTCTGTTTTGAATGAGAGCGTTTCAATCCTGAAGTTGTGCCTTGTCCTAGACTCTCCTACCATGGAAAACAACTTTGCCGCATCGACTCTGTCCAGGCCCTGTGGGAAAATTCAGAATTTGTGTGGAAGGGTGGTGGTGGGGGGTGGGGTGGGGAAATTACTGTTCAAGAGTAGAGTTCCACATTTAAGACAAAAATGAGGTGAATTTTCTCCTCTTAGATCAATGGTTTTCAATCTTTTTATTTCCACTCACGTACCACCTTAAGTAATCACTTACTAACCACAGAGCACCTATGTCATAGTTACAATTAGATTTAGACAGACAACGCAGTGACAGACCCTTCCAACTCACACTGCCCAAATACACCACAGAGTGCCGATGCCATAGGGATTACTTAAGGTAGTATGTGAGCAAGGGAAAGAAAAGGTGAGAACCAATGTCTTAGATGGTGGTGAGATGCGTCCAACTTTGAACTATTTTCAAGTCAAAGCTATTGGCAGGAGATAGCATCACTCCTCAAATAATTTGCCTGGATTATTTTGTCTTCTACAATCTCACCATGTTTGGCTCTTACTTGCTAACCCCTTCCAATCCCATTCACAGATTCTGGACAACTGGAAGTATTACAAACCGAAGGTGGCTTCCTACTGGCTGGTGAAACTGGACTCCACCAAGCAGCGCAAGGTAAGCCTCGGTGTTAGTGTTCAGAGGTCCAGGATGGAGGTTTCTCATTGCCTTTGTGGGTCATGTGGGTAGCTCCATCCTCCATCCCGCACTGGGCTCTGGCTTCCTCGCACACCCCAAAGATCAGTGGGTTAATTGGCAGCTTAAGGGAGAGTGGATTACAGTGGGTGGGTGGTTGGGTCATGTTGTTACAGCACCTGCGACCTGGGTTCGGATCCAGCACTCTCTGTAAGGAGATTGGACATTCTCCCAGTGTCTGTGTGGATTTCCTCCAGGTGATCCAGTTTCCTCCCACCCTCCAAACATATGGGGTGCTAGGTTAATTGGGGTATTTGGGAGAGCACGAGCTCGTGGGCCAGAAAGGCCTGTTGCTATCCTGTATGTCTAAATTTAATTTTAACTGGTTGCTGTTGTTTGTACATAGTGTGTGGATGAGGGGTGGAATCTAGAGGAGCTGATGGGAATGTTGGGAAGAAATTTTGGGGAAGGGACAGGTAAGTGGAGCTGAGTCATGATCTTATAGAATGGCAGGGCAGGCTTGATGGGCCAAAGGGGTGACTCCTGCTCCCATTTCACCTGCTCTTATGGTTGATTGGTGGGTACAGGGTGAACTTGGAGACTGAATGGCTGATTCTCAAAGGGCTACTGTGCAGGTGTAGCTATTAATTGTGAGGTAATTGACTATGCTTCAGTTGCCCATTGGACTGATCACACCTGGACACTTATAGTGATCTCCTTAGTTAGGATTGAAATGAGTTCCAGAGTTTACAAGTTCCTGGAGTGGGTGGTCCCCTCATGTTGACAGGTTGGTTAGGACAAATTTGTATCTCATTTGACCCGAAAGGTCGATTTTCTGCTCCCCTTCACAGATGCTGTTTGACCTGCTGAGTTCCTCCAGATGCTTGATTTTTTTTGTTGGTGTATCCATTGAAATTAAGAATAGTTGGGGATGGGGTGTAGTTGAGGGGGCAGGTGTTTAAATAAAATAAGTCAAAATTTATTGTCACCTGATTGAACAAATACAACCTGTTCTCCGGTCCTCAGTGCCAAACACACAGTCACACAACCAGACACAACACACACACAGATGAATAATGCATACGCAGGACAAGTATTTCATCCATATACAATAAAGAAATAAATATTGTTTTGTACAAAGGAGAGTCTTGGATGGACAGTGTGGGCAGTTCCTTTGGTCATTGAGCATTTTCACTGGCTGTGGGAAGACGTTATTCTTCAGCCTGGGGGTCCTGGCTCTGATCCTCCTAGATCTCTTCCCCGACGGGAGCAGCTGAAAGATGTTATGTGCAGGGTGGAAGGGATCCTCAGTGCTTTTGGACGCCCTCTTCAGACAACAATCTGAGTAGATCATGTCCCCTCCCCCCACCATTGACGTGAATAAGTTCTGAGGGATCTTACCAGGGGGATGTGGAAGACCATGTTTCCTCGAGGGAGAATTTAGAAGCAGGAATCACTGTATAAATTTAAATTTATACGTACTGCATGATAACAGGGCCTTCCGGTCCAGAGCCCTTGCTGCCCAAACACCCCAATTAACCTACAACTCCCATATGTTTTGAAGAGTGGGAGGAATCTGGGGCACCTGGTAACCCATGAAGTCGCGGGGAGAACGTATATAGACAGTGCCAGATTCGAACCCAAATCATCTGCGCTGCAATAGCTTTGTGCAAACCACTACACTAACTGTGCTGCGTTTTAAGAAGGTAGAGAGATCACAAATTTTCTCTCAGAGGCTTAGGAGTTATTTAAAGTGCACTGGAAGCAGGCATTGAATATATATAAAACAAAGATGGGAATCTTCTTGATTGGTTCTTATCATTGGTTTGTAAAATTATCAGGGTCATGGGTAAAGTGAATGTGTTTTTCCCAGGGTAGATGATTCTTGAACCAGAGGCCACAGGAGTAACCTGAGAGGGGAGAAGTTTAAGAGAGACCTGAGGAGTAACATTTTCACTCAGAGGCCAGCACAGTTGGCGTAGCGGTTAGCGCTACTGTTACAGCTCCAGTGTTTGGGACTGGAGATCGAATCCCACGCTATCTGGAAGGAGTTTGTGCGGTCTCCTTGTGTCTGCGTGGGGGCGCTGGGTTCCTTCCACCCTTCGAAACGTATTGGGGACTGTCGGTCAATTGCGTGCAATTGGGTGGCACGGGTTCGTGGGCCGAAATGGCCTGTTGTTGTGCTATATGTGGACAAAAAAATTGAAAGAGAGTGGTCCCTGTTTGGAACAAGCTGCCAGAAGGAACTATGGTACAAAATAATATTTATTTATTTTTATAGATAAATACTTGTCCTGCATATGTATTGTTTGTGTTACGGGTTATATTATATTTTATATTCTGTATAAATATGTCTTTAAATTGTGGGGGTTTAGTGGAGGTTGCTTCACAAACATACACTTCACATCTCCTTTAAAATGCAAGAGCTTTGCTGAATCCAGACGTGCAGGCACCAGTGGCTTTGCAAAAGACAATGGAACTGCTTTGGAAGGAACTTCAGAATTAGGTGCAAATGAAACAAAGTTTGGGCTCAAGATCTTTCAAGGATTGGGTTTGGAGCCCTGCAAGGAGGTCTGGTTTTTACAAGTGGGGGGGGGGGGTGGGGTGGGGAGGAGAGAGAGAGAGGACAGTTTTGCAGTACTTTTTTGAGGGTGCAACATGACAATAAAAACCCAACCCCATTTTGAAGATGGGTTATGAGTTCCGAGTTCAGCCGGTTGTAAACCCTTGTAGTCCTTACAAGATGAAATGGACGGCTAGAGTGTTTCAGCTGAAATAAAGGAAACAAGAGGAACTCTGTGGTGACCTGGAAGAAGAGGTTATGGGGCAAGTTTCTTTGGCAAGACAATGAAGTGGCTGATTGGAGGAAATCAATTTGTGTGTATCCAACGAGCAACCAATCTCTCTCTGAGAGAACAAGAACCTTCCTGAGCAGTAACCATTTACCTTTAAGCACCAGAGCCTGGTGAAAATTCATAAATGTTAAATTCTGTGCACAGTATGAGAATTGACTGATACTGGGGAACTTGGAGAAGTGAGAAGTGAATGATTGGACAGTGAAGCAAAGAATTTTCCTGAACATTACACATTACATATACATGCACTTAGAATTAGAAGGGGGTTAAGTTAGGTTAAGTTAAAAGTAATAAAGTTTGATCCTGTTTAAAGAAAATTCAAAGCAAATTTTGATTCAGTAACCATTTGTCTTGGTGAATGGGTTTGGGGGTCCTCTGGGCTTGTAACTGTTTGTGTGTTATGTCTGGCTGTGTGTCTGCTGCTTTGTACTGAGGTCCAGAGAACACCGTTTTGTTAGGTTGTACAAGGAGATGACAAAAAAACTTGACTTAAATTGTCAAGATACTTACATGACATCACCTATAACCCTGAGATTCTTTTTCTTGCGGGCCAGGCAGAATTTCTAGTTATTGTGAAGTGTAAAACAGGTGGTGAGTCTGCAGGCTGGAACTCATGGTTTTGTTTCTGCTTCAACCTGGCAGGTGCTGGACATTGTGAGGACCAACATTCGATCCACCGCGCAGCGGGTATGGAAGGTCCAGGACGTGGAAACTCTCCGCCTCTACCGCATCTTCAGCCGGGTTTTCAGCCGTTTGCTCTGGAGCCATGGGCAGGGCCTGTGGAATTGTTTCTCCAACTCCGGGTAGGTGAGAACTTCTCTGATAACTTGTCCCATTATCCTTGGAAGCGGTGGGTTGGATCTCAGGACATTATCCATGACAAGTATTAAACTTAGATGAACAGGACCTTCCAGCCGATGAGCCCATGCCCTCTCAAACATTCTAATTAACCTGCAACCCTCCAAAAGGTAGTGGACGCAATCCAGGTCATCATAGGTAAAACCCTCCCCACTACTAAGTATATCTACAGGGAACGCTGCCGTCAGAGAGCAGCAGCAATCATCAAGGACCCACACCACCCAGCACATGTTCTGTTCTTGCTGCTGCCATCAGGAAAGAGGTGCAGGTGCCACAAGGCTCGCACCAGGTTCAGGAACAGCTGATCCCCCTCCACCATCAGACTCCTCAACCACAAACTCAATCAGGGATTCATTTAAGGACTCTGACTTGTGCACATTATTGATTTTCTTTTTGATCTCTCTGCATTGCACAGTCAGTTTGTTTATATTTGTTATCTGTTTACAGTTCTTTATTTACATGTATACACTGTACACAGTTTATTTTTGCACTACCAATTAGTGGTAATTCTGCCGCTCTCACAGGAAAAAATTCTCAGGGTTGTATGTGACGTCATGTATGTTCTTTGGCTATGAATCTGAAATCTGAAGAAGAGTTCAGGCTCAAAACATCAGTAATATATTTTTACCAACTATGGACACTGCAGGACCAGCTGGTTCCTCTAGCATTTTCGTTTGTTTTTACACCCGGAGGAGATGCACACGGACATGGGGAGAACATACAAGCTCCTTACGGAATCGGAACGCCCAGGTCGCTGGTGTAATAGAGCTGAGTTAACCAATACGCTAACTGAGCCACCCCCAGTTTGAATTAGTGTTACACAGTGCCGGGAAAACCCATCGATGATCACAGTAGCATTGCTAATAGACCTTCTGCTCCCATCACTCCGGACACCCAGGGTTAATTGTATTGTTCAATGACACGTGTACAGGAATGCTGTGAGAAGGATTGTTCTCTTCCACTTCCATCTGGTTCCAAATCAGAATTCAGAATCAAAATTTATTGTCATGAACATGTCACGAAATTCATTGTTTTTTGGCCGTATCACAGTGTAAACATTCACATAAACCACATGACTTTATAAATTAACAAAAAAGTGCAAGAAAAAGTTAAAGTCAGGCAGTGTCTTTGGTTCATTGATCATTCAGGAATCTGATGGCTGTTGAGGCCTTGTCTTCAGGCTCCTGTACCTTTTCCCCAACAGTGGTAGAGTGAAGAGGGCATGACCTGGATGGTGGGGGTCATTGAGGATAGATGCTGCTTCTTTAAGGCACGCCCCTGATGTCCTTGATGGAGCAGTCTGGTATCTGCGATGTCGCGGGCCGAGTTAACAACCCTGTCCTAAATGTTGGCACCTCTGTACTGAACAGTGATGCAACCAGCCAGAATAATCTCCATGGTACACTTGGAGAAATTGTCGAGAGTCTTTGCTAGCATAGACTCACTCTCATCGCAAGATATAGCCACTGGCGAGCCTTCTTTGTGATTGCATCGATATGGAGACTCCAGGACAGATCCTCTGAGAAGTTGACACATAGGAATTTGAAGTTCTTGACCCTCTCGAGATTGGTTCATGTTCTCCTGACTTCTTCCTGAAGACCACAATCATCTCCTTGATTTTGATTACGTTGAGTGCAAGGTTGTTGGTGTGACATCATTCAACTGGCTGATCTATCTCCCTCCTGTGTGCTCCCTCTTTGCCATTTGTGATTCTGCCGACAAACTTGTAGATAGCATTGGAATTGTGCCGGGCCACACAGTCATGGGTATAGAGTGAGCAGTGTAGCAGTGGGCAAACCACGCATTCTTGGGGTGTGCCTGTGTTGATAATCGGTGAGATAATTGTTTCCGATTTGTACTGACCGCAGTCTTCCGATGAGGATCCAGTTGCAGAAGGGGGTGCAGAGACCCAGGATTTGGAGAGCATGTAATCCTAGAATTCCACCAACACCAGATTGGGTTAAAATTGGGCCGCACATAATCCTGGTGGTCCGCTCCACCTCGAGAACTATTCCGATTGGCATCTTGAATGAAAAATATTCCTGTGAAAGACTGCAGGGGCCGGGATCAGAAGCGAAGCACAAACTGCCGGAGGAACTCAGCGGGTCAAGCAACATCAGTGGGAGAAAAAGAACGGTTCGAGCCTAAACCTGTCATCAAGGCAGCTGAGCACAATCTACTGGAGCTACCCTTGAAAGGATTTGGCCCGAAATGCCGACTGTTCTCTTTCTCCCACCGATACTGCTTGACCCACTGAGTTCCTCCGGCAGATTGTGCTTGGCTCAAAAAAAAACATAACCCGTCCACGCAGAGAACAAATGGATGGAATCTCCAGACATTAATATCTTTAAACAATCCAAGACCAAAACTCATTTGTGCTTGTGGAGTCAATGTACTTGGGTGTGCAGAAGTGAGCTTCACACTGCTAGTTTTATGGTGAAATGCAGTTGCTTCAGGGTTGCAATTTAACCACTCCTGATGATCAACAAACACTTTAATTGTACTACCTCAGATGCTAGGGTTGGAACAGAAGCCTCTGTGACTCATTAACACAGCAGAATAAAGATAGTAAATGAACATGGTGTGTCTGTTGCTTGAATCACACAGAGTGATATCAGCTCCTTATCTTTTAGAGGACAAAAGCATTGATGCGGGGCTTTAAGAGCATTAAAACCAGCAGAGGCCAAAATAAGTGCCAAGCAGAATTCTTTCCCTAATTAGGTTCCTGAAATATTGCATGGTTGTGCTGCATTTTATAAGATTTCAATTTCCTTTGAGGTGCCTTCCAGCTTTGTGTGAGAACACAAAACAAAGTTCTGAACATTACAGCAAAGTACAGGCTCTTAGGCCCACAATGTTGTGCCAACCTCTATAAGTAAAAAAAGACTTAACCTTCCCTGCCTCACATCCATTACCCTCTATTTTTCTTTCATCCATGTGCCTGTCTAAGAGCCTTTTGAATGTCCTGATTGTACAAGTCACCACCTCCATCCCTGGCAATTCATTCCAGCCACCCACCACTCACTGTGTGTTAAAAAAATACCCTGACGTTTCTCCTAAACTTTCCTCCCGTCACCTTGTACAGATGTCCTCTGGGGTTTGCCACTCTTGCCCTGGGGCGAAAAAAAGGTGCTGGTAGTCCACCCTATCTTTGCCTCTCATAAGGGCAGTAGCAGAAGTACCTAACTGAATGGGCCAGCCAGCCCTAGGAGTATTTTCTCCCAAATCCCCATTTCTCTCCACGGATGCTGCCTGACCTGTTGAGTCTCTCCTTCTTCTCATTGTTTGCACAAGATTGCAGCGCCTGCAGTTCTTGTGGGCCTTCAGAGAAATCTGAGGAAGGGTGGGGCACCTATTGCTGCTTGGAAAGTGCTGGTGAACCACAGCCCATGGGTGGATAGAGGTGGGAGGGTAGAAGAGAAAAAAAGCTGAGATTCCCCCATGTCTTCTCTCTCTTTGCATAACTATCTGTCTCCTTTCCTCCAGTTCGCCACTCCCTTCCCTTCCTTCTCTTACCAGAGAGCCATCCTAGACCCTCTCCACCTATCACTTCTCTGCTACCTTTCTGAAGGGCCCAGGCTCGAAAAGTTGGTTACCCTTTACTCCCTGTTTGACCTGCTGAGTTTCTCCAGGATGGTGATGCATTGCACTTGAGTCCTTCGTCTGCAGACTTTCTTGTTTAACAAGCAACTGCAGGGGGCTATGAATGTGACTCAGGCCATCTGTCTCTCTCTCTCTCACACACACACACACACACACACACACACACACACACACACACACACACACACACACACACACACACACACACACACACACACACACACACACAATCTCTTCAATCGACTTCTTCTCTCACTCCCAATGCTTTGGAAATGCAGCCAACACATTGAAAGGCTCATCCCACCCTGGCCACAGTCTCTTCACCCCGCCAATCCCCCCACCCCATCTGGAAAAAGATTCTTTCTTCTTCTTTGGCTTGGCTTCGCGGACGAAGATTTATGGAGGGGTAATATCCACATCTGCTGCAGGCTCGTTGGTGACTGACAAGTCCGATGCGGGACAGGCAGGCACGGTTGCAGCGGTTGCAAGGGAAAATTGGTTGGTTGGGGTTGGGTTTTTTCTCCTTTGTCTTTTGTCAGTGAGGTGGGCTCTGCGGTGTTCTTCAAAGGAGGTGCTGCCCGCCGAACTGTGAGGCGCCAAGATGCACGGTTGGAGGCGATATCAGCCCACTGGCGGTGGTCAATGTGGCAGGCACCATGAGCACGTTATTACACACCACCAGATTCAAGAGCAGTTTACTTCCCATCATTATCAGACTCCTGAATTAACCTCACACTGATAGAAGTGTATAAAATTCTGAGGGGTATAGATAGAATAAATGCAGGCAGGCATTTTCCACTGATGTTGGATGAGACAAGAACGAGGGGTTGTGGGTTAAGCATGAAATGTTTAAAGGGAACGTAACGGGGATCTTCTTTACACAGAAAGTGTGGAGCGAGCTGCCAGCTGAAGTGGTGAATACGGCCTCAGTTTTAACATTTAAGAAAATTTTGGGCAGGTACATGGATGGGAGAGGGATGGAGGGATATGGTCCAGCTGCAGGTTGGTGGGACTAGGCAGAATAACAGCACAGACTGCAAGGGCCGAAGGGCCTGTTTCTGATCTGCAGCAAAATATCTGTGGAGAGAAATGGGGATTTGGGAGAAAATACTCGTAGGGCTGGCTGGCCCATTCAGTTAGGTACTTCTACTGCTGCCCTTATGAGAGGCAAAGATAGGGTGGACTGCTAGCACGTTTGCCTTTGCTCCGTACCAGCTGATCTCTATGTAACCCTGTACTTCTGCACTGTTGTACTACTTATGAGATGTTGAACTGATTCGCTCACAAAACGACCTCTATCACTGCATCTTCGCATTAAGCTTGAACCTGAACTTGCTGTCAAGAAGTATGGAAAAGTGGAAATACCACAGCAGCTGCACAATGTTTTAATGATTACATGCACACGGCTGTAACTTTACCAGCAGGATGCTAGCTTGACGCACAGTCAGGAAAACGTTAGAAATATGGAGTTTGATTAGCCCATCTCCTGCGGGAACACGCCTGGGAGCATTGTATTGGAATACGATGGTCTGGTTATGAAATGAGTGCTCTTAATTGGTTTGGGAGCGGCAACGATACAGATCACCACACGCTTTTTAATAAAAACAAGGAGCTTGGAGGGAAAATATGGTTGTTGTACCAAGGGGAAAGAAATGGAATGAAGTTCATTTCAGTATTTTGTCCCCGCACTTTGGTGAGTTGCACAGTGAAAACTGCGATTGACAGATTGCCTTCCGGCAGTTCGAAGTGGAGAGTTATTTCCCACAGCCGTGGTTCTTCCCCATTGATCTGCAAGGCTGCCTGTTCAGTGGCACCGGCAGAATTTCAAAACTCGTTGCCCCAGTCAGTTTCTCGATGAAGCACGGGTGGAACGCAGGGCTCTGTGCGCCGCGGCTCTCTGCAGCTACCGACTTCTGCATATCAAACGGCGCTGCAAGTGGGACCCCTCCCTCATGGTGCTGGTGACCCGGCTTTAATCCTGACCGCTGGCACTGTCTGTTTGGAGTTTGCACCTTCTCCCTGCAACCGCATGGGTTCCTCCTCCAGGGGGGGCTCCGGTTTCCTCCTGCGTCTCAAAGTCGTGCTGGATGGTGGGTTGATTGGCCTTTCTAAATTATCTCCGCTGTGTGGACGAGTGACAGAATCTCAAGATTTGATTTAAAGATTAATTATTTCCATGCACAAAATGTGTTACATTTTGCTTGCCTTAAAGGCACCCGGCACCCCCACCAATAAGAGAAAGAGAAGCAAAAGGGAGTCCCTTCAGAGACACTGAGTGTCTGTGGATTAATCTCCAGCGCTTTCTCCAGTCTGTTCCAACGGTGCATCTGAGCTTTTGGGTCCAAATTCCCGATACGATCAGGAAGATGCCAGTGCCCAGAATCCCCTTCGGGAGCCCTTCATGGATCCTGGTCACAATGCCTGGTAGTCACGAACTTGTCCCCAGCACCCCAAGGCCTGCATGGGCCCATCAGCTGCCGAGCCTCTCACTGCTCTGCGGTCACCTTCCCTGAGGGGTCCTCTCCCAGGCCATTCCTCCTCAGCAGGGGCGGGTGTTCACCTGCTTTGGTGCCTTGGTGGGAACATGGGGAGAATAAAATGGGATTGATGAAGGATTGGTGCAACTTGATGCTTTCTACTACTGCTGGTATCATCCTGCATTGCTCTGTTCGGTTCAGACAATGAGCTGAACAAGAACATAAGAAAATAGAAACAAAAATTGGCCATGGTTCCCCTCAAGACTGCTCAGAGTATATTTCCTCATGTCTGGAATAGGTACTGTTAAGAGCCCAGAGGACCCCAAAACCCAGCAGCAATAGATATTCACCAAGACAAATGGTTACTTCAAGAAAAGTTGCTTTTAATTATCTTTAAACATGAAAATGTTAACTTATCTCTATTGACTTACTTAACCTAACTTAACCCCCTTCTAATTGTAAGTGGATGTGTATGTAATGTGTGTGTAAGTTCAGAAAAATTCTTTGGTTCACAGTGCAATTTTACTTCTCATTCCTCCAAGTTAACTGGCTGCAAGCATTTCTTATACTGTGCACAGCATTTAACATTCATAAAGTTCACCAGGCTTTGATTCTTGAAAGGTAAATGGTTATCGCTCAGGAAGGTTCTTGTCGGATTTCAGAGAGAGATTTGTTGTTCCAGGACATCCACAACTGATGTACTTCCATCAGCCACTCCAGTGTCTTGCTGATGAAACTTACCCCTTCAAGGTTCTCCAGATGATAACCTCTTTCTTTCAGGTCACCCACAGAGTTCCTTTTGGTTTTCCTTATTCTAAGTGAAACATTAGACAGCCATTCCTCTTGCATGAACCACAATGGCTTTGACCAGGCCGTATACCAAATATAGGGCTTCCCATAAGCTTGCCAGCTTGTCCTGTTCCAGTCCCAGCTGCTGTCTGCTGGCTGTAACACTGTACAAGTGATCTCTGTGCATGTGTCTCTCTCACTCTGTGAGAAAAAGCCCATTTGACTCTTTCTGCTTGCAAAACCACATGACTCTCTTACAACAGCAAAACTCTCCTCCAGACAATGTACGGCTTTAACAAGTCTTTCATCTGTTGCCATTTTGTAAACAACAATCCATTAGTGAAGTCTCTTAAACACTCTTTAAAGCTCTTGCAAAAGGTCTAAGGCCCCGATATGTCTAGCATTAGCAGAACTCCAGTATTTCAAATAAGATCTGTTTTAAAGTGTTTGTATATGACCTACTCTAACAAACCTTTCCCAATTTTTCTCCCAAAGACATCTATATACATTCTGTCACAGTACATCCTGCAGTAAGAAACGGTTGGACAGATGAGGCTTGTAATTCTTGGAGAAACACAAATGCTGCCGAGGCTTGAATCTTAAGCTAACAAATAATTGCCAGAGGGACTCAGAAGTTATTTGTTTCTATTGAAGTTTGTCCATGCAGGAAGAATTTTAACATAGAATAGTAAGCACAGGAACAGGCCCTTCAGCCCATGTGACTGTGCTCAACATCATGTCCAAACCAAACAAAATCTCTTCCGTCTGCATCTGATAGATCTCCCTCAGTCTCTTTCATCTTCCTTCAACCTCCCACCCCTCCCTCCCACCTCATCTCGAATGCCTGACCTCCAGTGTGTGGCGTCTTTGCCCTATCAGTGCCTCTGACAATTTTATAAACCTTGCTCAGATCTCCCCTCAGCCTCCGACACTCCAGAGAAAACAACCTCAGTTTGTCCAAACTCTCCCCATAAAGCACACCCTCTAAACTAGACAGCTTCCTCATAACAGATGCTGTGATGCAGTAGAAACGCTGGAGGAACTCAACCGGTTGGGCCCCTGTCTCACCCCTCCCACCGTGTGCTCCACACTCTGGCCTCTCCGCAGACTTCCCTCCATTCTGACCAAGAGTTTAACTGCGAAACATCGACCATTCTTTTTCTCCCACGGATACTGCTTGACCCCCCCCCCTCCACCGAGTTCCTCCAGCAGACTTTGGATTCCAGTCTACAGTCTCCTTGGTTTTTTTTATGGCCATGGAAAAAAGATATTTGATACACATATGGGGATGAAAAGTTATGGGGGGGGGGATAAAAGAATGCAGAGTTGAGGTAATAATTAGATGAGCTACAATCTTACTGATTGGCAGTGTAAGCTCAAGGCTACCTCCTGCTATGAATTCTTCTTTCTTTGGCTTGGCTTCGCGGACGAAGATTTATGGAGGGGGTAAAAGTCCACGTCAGCTGCAGGCTCGTTTGTGGCTGACAAGTCCGATGCGGGACAGGCAGACACAGTTGCAGTGGCTGCAGGGGAAAATTGGTTGGTTGGGGTTGGGTGTTGGGTTTTTCCTCCTTTGCCTTTTGTCAGTGAGGTGGGCTCTGCGGTCTTCTTCAAAGGAGGTTGCTGCCCGCCAAACTGTGAGGCGCCAAGATGCACGGTTTGAGGCGATATCAGCCCACTGCCGGTGGTCAATGTGGCAGGCACCAAGAGATTTCTTTAGGCAGTCCTTGTACCTTTTCTTTGGTGCACCTCTGTCACAGTGGCCAGTGGAGAGCTCGCTATATAACACGATCTTGGGAAGGCGATGGTCCTCCATTCTGGAGACGTGACCCATCCAGCGCAGCTGGATCTTCAGCAGCGTGGACTCGATGCTGTCGACCTCTGCCATCTCGAGTACTTCGACGTTAGGGATGAAAGCGCTCCAATGGATGTTGAGGATGGAGCGGAGACAATGCTGGTGGAAGCGTTCTAGGAGCCGTAGGTGATGCCGGTAGAGGACCCATGATTCGGAGCCGAACAGGAGTGTGGGTATGACAACGGCTCTGTATACGCTTATCTTTGTGAGGTTTTTCAGTTGGTTGTTTTTCCAGACTCTTTTGTGTAGTCTTCCAAAGGTGCTATTTGCCTTGGCGAGTCTGTTGTCTATCTCATTGTCGATCCTTGCATCTGATGAAATGGTGCAGCCGAGATAGGTAAACTGGTTGACCGTTTTGAGTTTTGTGTGCCCGATGGAGATATGGGGGGGCTGGTAGTCATGGTGGGGAGCTGGCTGATGGAGGACCTCAGTTTTCTTCAGGCTGACTTCCAGGCCAAACATTTTGGCAGTTTCCGCAAAACAGGACGTCAAGCGCTGAAGAGCTGGCTCTGAATGGGCAACTAAAGCGGCATCGTCTGCAAAGAGTAGTTCACGGACAAGTTTCTCTTGTGTCTTGGTGTGAGTTTGCAGGCGCCTCAGATTGAAGAGACTGCCATCCGTGCGGTACCGGATGTAAACAGCGTCTTCATTGTTGGGGTCTTTCATGGCTTGGTTCAGCATCATGCTGAAGAAGATTGAATTCATATGTTTATATAAAGCCACACAGCATGGAAACAGGCCCTCCTACCCTTCGAGTCCATGCTGACCACTCATTTTACATTGAACCCGATTGATTCTCCCTTTATTCCCCTCGACGCCCTCCCCCTCCTGATTCTACCCATTCACCCCTAGGCACTGTCGATTGAACCTGAAAAAAAGTCCCACCTTTGGGATGCGGGAAGCAACTGGAGCCACTGGAGGGGGAGGGAAACCCGCGCGGTCAGTGGGTGAACGAGCGAACTCCACACAAACATGGTGTGGAACAGGGTGAGGGAACCTGTGAGGCAATGGCTCCACCAACCATGTGACTTTGTTACCCAGTGCTGGGCCTCGCCTGCAAAGGGAGAAGATAATGAAAGGAAAGCCTTCCACAGAACATTGAACATGCAACAGTGCATCACGGGAACAGCCCCATAAAGTCTGTGTCAAACATAACTCCAAAATTAAAGTAAATCTCTGCTGTCTAGGTGCCTTTCCATTACTGGTATTTTTATGTGTTTACCTATAAGCCTCTTGAATGCTATGATTCTTTCTGCTTCCTCCATTGGCATGTCCATTCCAGGCACCCACCTCTCTGTGTGGGAAAGAAACGAACA
The DNA here is from genome assembly GCF_036971445.1 of Narcine bancroftii. Classification (NCBI taxonomy): domain Eukaryota; kingdom Metazoa; phylum Chordata; class Chondrichthyes; order Torpediniformes; family Narcinidae; genus Narcine; species Narcine bancroftii. Next base: position 146,194,439 of record NC_091473.1, read on the forward strand.
CTCAACATCTCCTTCAAACTTTGCTCCTCTCACTTTACTTGACATTTTTATCTGTTGGCTCGCAAAACTTTATAAACTACTGTCAGGTCTCACCTTAGCCTATGTCACTGCCGAGTTTGCATACCCTCCCCTTTTACGCACCAGTCCCGGTGACATCTTGGATTTACTCAGCAGGTCAAACTGTGTCCTTTACGTAGTAAAGGTACAGAACCGATGTTTCTGGCTTGAGCCCTTTATCAAAGTATGAGAAAATGCTAGCAGGTGTCTGAACAAAAGAGTGGGCTGGGGGAAAGGGGATGATAGGTGGAGAAAGGAGGGAGGGGATAACAGCAATGAGGGGGCGGAGGGATGGCTAGGTGGGTGAAGGAGGGGGTGGAGAGGTGAAGGATGGGGTGGGTGGGTGAAGAACTGGAAGGACAGGAAAGGGGGAAGGGAAAGAAAAGTCGAACAGGTTTAATAGAAAGCAGTAAAGTTGATGTTTATGCCGTCTGGCTGGAGAGGGCCCAGATGGACAATGAGGTAGTCAGGGTTGGATGGTCCATAAGGCCATGGACAGACATGTGACTCAGAATTGAAAATGATAGGCTTCTGGGAGGTCTCTATCACTGGTGCAGATGGAGCGAAAGTACTTAGCAAAGCGATCTCCCAATTCTACATCCGATATAGAATGGCTTTCTCTACATTGGAGATACTGGTTGCAGATTGGCAGATCACTTCTCTGAGCACCTCTGCTGTTTTCATCATAACAAAGACCTCCCAGTAGCCTATCATTTCAATTCTGAGTCCCATGTCTGTCCATGGCCTATTGGACCATCCCACCCTGACCACCTGCAGATTGGAGGAACAGCTCCTTGTTTTCCGTCTGGGGCCCTCTCCAGCCAGGTGGCACTAACAAAAACTTTACTGCTCATCTTTTCTTTCCCCTCCCCTTTTCCAGTTTTTCCAGTTCTCCCCCTTCCCTTCCCCCTCCACCCACCCAGCCATTCCCTTCTCACTGCTGTCCCCTCCCTCCCTTCTCCACCTACCATCTCCTGCCTTTGCCATCCTCCCTTCCCCTCCCATCCTCTTGATTGGCGGCCCACCAATATTCTTTCATACCTTGATGAAGGGCTCAAGCCCGAAACGTCAGTGATGTATTTTTACCTTTGCTACATTGTTTAAAGAGATTGGAAGTGTTCTGACCATCGGTTGAGGATGGAGATCTTGTCGCTGAGGAGGACTTTGCCGTCTGAGCTGCGCAGCGGGCTTTGGGCTTGGGGTGAGGGGCCGTACACAGCCTTTAGAGCCTCGTAGAAACCCCTGAAGTCGCCAATGTCCGCGCTGAGCTGGGTTCGTTTGGCGAGGCTAGTCCACCACTCATTTTGGATCTCCCGGAGTTTGCGCTGAAGATGGCTGCATGCGCGACGGAAGGCTTGTTTCTTCTCTGGACAGGACGGCTTTGTAAGGTGAGCCTGGTGGGCAGCTCGCTTCTTTGCCAGCAGCTCCTGGATTTCCTGGCTGTTTTCGTCAAACCAGTCCTTGTTTTTCCTGGAGGAGAAGCCCAGTACCTCTTCAGTGGATTGCAGTATGGTAGTCTTCAACTGATCCCAGAGGGTTTCAGGGGACGGGTCCGTGAGGCGGATTGCATCGTCGAGCTTTGCTTTGAGGTTTGCCTGGAAGTTTCTTCTCGCTTCGTCTGACTGCAGGTTTCCAACATTGAACCTCTTTCTGGGGGCTTTATTGTTCCTGGGCTTTGGTTTGAAGTGAAGGTTGAGCTTGCAGCGAACCAGCCGGTGGTCAGTGTGGCATTCCGCGCTAGGCATGACCCTGGTGTGGAGCACATCTCGTTTGTCACTTTCTCGCACCAGGATGTAGTCCAGGAGGTGCCAGTGTTTGGATCGGGGATGCATCCAGGTGGTCTTAAGGCTGTCCCTCTGCTGAAAAAGGGTGTTTGTAATGACAAGCCGCTGTTCTGCGCAGAGCTCCAACAGGACGCGCCCATTGTCGTTGCACTTGCCGACGCCATGCTTGCCCAGGATTCCTGGCCAGGTTTCTGAGTCTTTGCCGACACGAGCGTTGAAGTCGCTCAGGATGACAACCTTGTCGGCTGTAGGGGTCAGAACACTTCCAATCTCTTTTCAGTGCCAACCGCTCAGTCCAAGATTCCGCCCTGCTCCAGCTCCCTCAACAGCCCCTAAGGCTAGAGCTGGATGAGGTTCCCACCCTGGATGAGACATATAAGGCAATCGAACAACTGAAAAGTGGCAAAGCAGCAGGTATGGATGGAATCCCCCCAGAAGTCTGGAAGGCTGGCGGCAAAACTCTGCATGCCAAACTGCATGAGTTTTTCAAGCTTTGTTGGGACCAAGGTAAACTGCCTCAGGATCTTCGTGATGCCACCATCATCACCCTGTACAAAAACAAAGGCGAGAAATCAGACTGCTCAAACTACAGGGGAATCACGTTGCTCTCCATTGCAGGCAAAATCTTCGCTAGGATTCTACTAAATAGAATAATACCTAGTGTCGCCGAGAATATTCTCCCAGAATCACAGTGCGGCTTTCGCGCAAACAGAGGAACTACTGACATGGTCTTTGCCCTCAGACAGCTCCAAGAAAAATGCAGAGAACAAAACAAAGAACTCTACATCACCTTTGTTGACCTCACCAAAGCCTTCGACACCGTGAGCAGGAAAGGGCTTTGGCAAATACTAGAGCGCATCGGATGTCCCCCAAAGTTCCTCAACATGATTATCCAACTGCACGAAAACCAACAAGGTCGGGTCAGATACAGCAATGAGCTCTCTGAACCCTTCTCCATTAACAATGGCGTGAAGCAAGGCTGTGTTCTGGCACCAACCCTCTTTTCAATCTTCTTCAGCATGATGCTGAACCAAGCCATGAAAGACCCCAACAATGAAGACGCTGTTTACATCCGGTACCGCACGGATGGCAGTCTCTTCAATCTGAGGCGCCTGCAAGCTCACACCAAGACACAAGAGAAACTTGTGCGTGAACTACTCTTTGCAGACGATGCCGCTTTAGTTGCCCATTCAGAGCCAGCTCTTCAGCGCTTGACGTCCTGCTTTGCGGAAACTGCCAAAATGTTTGGCCTGGAAGTCAGCCTGAAGAAAACTGAGGTCCTCCATCAACCAGCTCCCCACCATGATTACCAGCCCCCCCACATCTCCATCGGGCACACAAAACTCAAAACGGTCAACCAGTTTACCTATCTCGGCTGCACCATTTCATCAGATGCAAGGATCGACAATGAGATAGACAACAGACTCGCCAAGGCAAATAGCGCCTTTGGAAGACTACACAAAAGAGTCTGGAAAAACAACCAACTGAAAAACCTCACAAAGATAAGCGTATACAGAGCCGTTGTCATACCCACACTCCTGTTCGGCTCCGAATCATGGGTCCTCTACCGTCACCACCTACGGCTCCTAGAACGCTTCCACCAGCGTTGTCTCCGCTCCATCCTCAACATCCATTGGAGCGCTTACATCCCTAACGTCGAAGTACTCGAGATGGCAGAGGTCGACAGCATTGAGTCCACGCTGCTGAAGTTCCAGCTGCGCTGGATGGGTCACGTCTCCAGAATGGAGGACCATCGCCTTCCCAAGATCATGTTATATGGCGAGCTCTCCACTGGCCACCGTGACAGAGGTGCACCAAAGAAAAGGTACAAGGACTGCCTAAAGAAATCTCTTGGTGCCTGCCACATTGACCACCGGCAGTGGGCTGATATCGCCTCAAACCGTGCATCTTGGCGCCTCACAGTTTGGCGGGCAGCAACCTCCTTTGAAGAAGACCGCAGAGCCTACCTCACTGACAAAAGGCAAAGGAGGAAAAACCCAACACCCAACCCCAACCAACCAATTTTCCCCTGCAACCGCTGCAATCGTGTCTGCCTGTCCTGCATCGGACTTGTCAGCCACAAACGAGCCTGCAGCTGACGTGGACTTTTTACCCCCTCCATAAATCTTCGTCCGCGAAGCCAAGCCAAAGAAAAGATTGTTTAACCAGCTGACTTTATCCAGCTTTTTGTGTTTTGACTTGGGTGTCTGCAGATTTTCACGATTTACATTTGACATCCTGGACTTAATCTTCTGCACCTTTTCCAAAGCTTCCACATCCTCGGATGACCAGGTTTGCACGCAAGACTCCCAGTTCAGCCGACCCAAAGATTTTACAGCTGCAACATGATTTCCTCACTCTTACATTTAATACCTCAACCATTGGATGCCGAAACCTTTTTTACCACTCTTCAAGATCGATTTATAATTTTTAAACATTTATTTTTAAAATTTGGACATACAGCATGGTAAAAGGCCCTTCTGGCCCATGAGCCCATGCCGCCCAAATACACCCAACTGACCTGTAACCTTTGTACATTTTTGGAGGGTGGGAAGAAACCGGAGCACCCGCAGGAAACCCACGCAGACACGAGGAGAACGTACAAACACTTTACAAATGGTGCCAGATTCGAATGTGGGTCAGTGGCGCTGTAAGAGTGTTATGCTAAACATTGCACTAACCAATGTTTATCATCTGACTGTAAAATACACCCGGATGAGAAATCATTTCTCTGGACTAGCTATTCTCAATGGGGGCTGTATGGGGTCCACAGCACATTTAAGGGGGAGTGCGGACTGAATTTATGATTTTTTAAAAATGTGTTTCATGTAGTTGGCAGGAGAGAAGGTCAGAAGAAACCAACTAAACTTGACTGCTTCACAGGGAAGGGGGCCAATATATCTTGAGCAGAGTCCCAAGGGGGCTGTAGCCACAAATAAAGTTTGAGAATGGCTGTTCTGGACCACAGAGCACACAATGCAAAGGGTAAAGCCTTGAGGTTTTGATTTGTGGTTGATTTTGAGCCTGTCCCTTTAAGAGAAATTATTGTTCGTAGTGTTACCATAGTGACTATATAACCATATACAGCACAGAACAGGCCAGTTTGGCCCTACTGGTCCATGTCAGAACAAATCCCCACCCTCCTAGTCCCACTGACCAGCACCTGGTCCATACCCCTCCAATCCTCTCCCCTCCATGTAATTATCCAGTCTTTCCTTAAATGTAAATAACGTCCTTGCTTCAACCACCTCCGCCTGAAGCTTCTTCCACATCCCAACCACCCTTTGCGTGAAGAAATTTCCCCTCATGTTCCCCTTATAATTTTCCACCTTCAATCTCAAACCATGGCCTCTGGTTTGAATATCCCCCACTCTTAATTGAAAAAGCCCATCCACGTTGACTCTCTGTCCCTTTTAAAATCTTGAAAACCTCCATCAAATCCCCCCTCAATCTTCTACGCTCCAGAGAAAAAAGCCCCAGGCTGCTCAACCTTTCTCTGTAACTCAAACCCTGACATCCTGTCAACATTCTCGTGAACCTTCTCTGCACTCTCTCTATTTTGTTTATATCTTTCCTATAATTTGGTGACCAAAACTGTACACAATACTCCAAATTTGGCCTCACCAATGCCTTGTACAATTTCATCATAACCTCCCTACTCTTGAATTCAATACTCCAATTTATGAAGGCCAACATTCCAAATGCCTTCTTCACCACACCATCTACCTGAGTATCAGCCTTGAGGATACTATTTACCATCACTCCTAAATCCCTTTGTTGCTCTGTACTCCTCAATTGTCTACCATTCAATGTATATGACCTATTTAGATTTGCCTTTCCAAAATGCAACACTTCACACTTATCCGTATTAAATTCCATCAGCCATTTCTCAGCCCACTCCTCTAGCTTTCCTATATCTCTTTTTAATCTACGGTAATCTTCCTCATTGTCCACAACACCACCAATCTTTGTATCATCCGCAAACTTGCTTATCCAATTCTCCACCCCTACTTCCAGATCGTTAATATATATAACAAACAATAGTGGACCGAGGACCGATCCCTGAGGAACTCCACTAGTCACTGGCCTACAATTGGACAAACAATTTTCTACCACTACTCTCTGACACCTCCCATCCAACCATTGCTGAATCCATTTCACTACCTCCTTATTTATACCTAATGCCTCCACCTTTTTTCCTAACCTCCTGTGGGGAACTTTGTCAAAAGCTTTACTAAAGTCTAAATAGACAACATCCACAGCCTTCCCTTCATCAACCTTTTTTGTAACCCCCTCGAAAAACTCAATCAGGTTTGTCAAGCATGATCTACCCCTGACAAAACCATGCTAATTACTCCCTATCAATCCTTGTACCTCCAAATATTTGTAAATGCCATCCCTCAGAACACTTTCCATCAACTTACCCACCACAGACGTCAGACTCCCAGGTCTGACAAAATTATTGTTTGTAGTGTTGCCATAGTAACTATGATGTCATATGTCGTAATACCTGAGTGGAGCGAGAGCTGGCATCTCATTCTTCGACAAATCACGACCGAGACGTGAGCTCAAGATACTTTTCTTTGAATTCGTCTTAACTCTCAATGCCAAGTTATGCAAAATGTTTATCAGCGAATTAAAGTTACTTAAAGCTGCAAGATACAAAGTTTGGTTTATTGGATTAACAAGATAATAATTTGGAATATCGTCATTTACGTTTCCTTGAAGATGGCACGTTTTGAAATTGGGAAATGGTAGAACTTGGAAAGTGTCATCTAGTCAAGTCAAGTTTATTGTCATCTGGTAGGACAAGTACAACCTGATGAAATATCATTTTCCACTCGTATATACAGACAATTGTTACGAGCCCAAAGGACCCCAAAACCCAGCAGCAATAGACATTCACCAAGACAAATAGTTTTTAAAACAAAAGTTATTTTTAATCAACTTTAAACATGAAAACAGAATCAAACCTTAACTTATCTCTTTACTTAACTTACCCAAATTAACCCCCTTCTAATTCTAAGCGCACGTGCTTGTAGTGTGTGTGTAAATTTAAGAAAAGTTCTTTGGTTCACAGTTCAATCTCACTTCTCCTTCTTCCAAGTTCTCTGGATGCAGGCAATTCCTATACTGTGCACAGAATTTAACATGTATAAAGTTCACCAGACTTTGATGCTCAAAAGGTAAATGTTTACCACTCAGGAAGGCTCTTGTAGGGTTTGCAGAGAGAGATTTGTTGTTCCAGGATTTCCTCAACTGAGGTGCCACCATTAGTCACCTCAATGTCTCGCCGATGAAACTTGCCCCATCAGGGTTTTCCAGATGATAACCTCTTTCTTTCAGGCTACCACAGAGTTCCTTTCTGTTCCACTTATTCCAAGAGAAACATCAGACAGATAGCACTTCCAGCCATTCTATTGCCAACCAGCTCTTCCTGGCTTGTTTCAGCCTTGACTGTTTGGCCTCTTGTCAGTGTCACACACACTAACTGAGAGGGCTTGTTTTCTTTCCCCCTCTCACTGAACTGCCAGGAAGCCCATGTGACTTTCTCACTTGCAAAAACCCCCACCTTCTTCAGCAAACAACAGTTCTTCTCCTTAGTCAAGATGTTGTCTTAGATAAACAAAACCCAGGAGTGACCTTTCTGTGAGCACTTTGGAGAAAGGTTCTTGTAGCCAGTTTGACCCCTCCAAAACAATGGTCTTTCAATTAGCACCTACTTGTGAAATGTGCATCACATTTTCCAGAGATCCTGCAATGGTATTGAATATGAATTGTTCAGTCTTTCAAATAAGATCTGTTTTAAAATGTGCATGTATGTAACCCACTAATCTTACCAAAATCCTCCCAATATTATAATCCATTATACAATACACAGCACATAATAATCACATCTATACATAAGATATAAAATAAATGTGCAAATATTTCAGAATAATTTACTCACTTCATTTATGAGACCCAAGGTTACAGAATTGTTTTTCTTTTATTTCTACAGCAGTCGGAGCTCTTGGGAAACAATGTTCAACAGGAATGTGGAAGGTCTCACGCCACAGGAGCTGCGGTGCTGCCAGAGATTGGTGCAGCTTTGCAAGGATTGCCTGATCCTGGTTTACCGATACGCAGCCGATTTCAAGGGCTCCCTCCCCGGATTTGTTCACGAATGTGACGACCACAGGTGAGACGCCCTTGACTCTCCTCTCCCTCCCTTTGGATCGTTGTGTGATCCCCTGGCACTGGATGTGGCTAACGGGGGCGTGGAAGAGTGCCACTGCGAAGCTTTGGAAAGGTTACAGAAGAGATTTACCAGGATGCTACCCGGATTAGTGGGTAGGAGCTACTGTATATACTGGTGTAAAAGTCTATACCTTGTAAAAGTCGAGACCCCCCCTTTTTTGTCCCAAAATCTGGTATTCTCCATACATATAAAAGTCAAAGCAACAGCCCCCCACCCTGCATTTTTGGCCCCGGCCACCCTCTCCCAGAGATCCCGACACTTTGACCATGGATTTACTGCCAGTCCCGACCATCTGCCTACCCATCAGTGGTACTGACGACTTGACAGCGGAATACCTGGATGAGTGGGCAAAGGTCTGGCAGATGGAGTACAATGTTAGTAAGTGTGAGGTGATCCACTTTGGCAAGAAAAATAAAAGAGCTGAATATTATTTAAAGGGTGAAAAACTACAGCATGGTGTTGTGCAGAGGGGCTTGGGAGGGCTTGTGCATGAATCGCAAAAAGTTAGGTTGCAGGTGCAGCAGGTTATTAAGAAGGCAAATGGAATGTTGGCCTTCATCGCTAGAGGAATTGAATTCAGAAGTAGGGAGGTAATGTTGTAACTGTATAAGGTACTGGTGAGACCGCACCTGGAGTACTGTGTCCAGTTCTGGTCTCCATATTTGAGGAAGTATATACTAGCTTTGGAGACGGACCAGAGGAGGTTTACTAGGTTGATCCTTGGGATGAAGGAGTTGACTTGTGATGAAAGATTAAATCGTCTAGGATTGTATTCGCTCGAGTTCAGAAGAATGAGAGGAGATCTTATAGAAACATATAGGATTATGAAGGGTATGGATAGGATTGATGTAGGAAGGTTTTTTGAGCTGGCCGGGGAAACTAAAACGAGAGGACACAGTCTCAAGATTCGGGGGAGTAGATTTAGGACAGAGATGAGGAAAAATAGTTTTTCCCAGAGAGTAGTGAATGTTTGGAATTCTCTAACCAGGGAAGTGGTTGAGGCTGCCTCATTAAACATATTTAAAATTCGGTTAGATATATTTTTACATGATAGAGGAATTAGGGGATATGGGGAAAAGGCATGTAGGTGGAGTTAGGTCATAAATTAGATCAGCCATGATCGTATTGAATGGCGGAGCAGGCTCGATGGACCATTTTTGGCCTACTCCTGTTCCTACTTCCTATGTTCCTATGTTACCACTCAGTCCCGACTGTCTACCCACCCATCTGAGCTCCAGGCACCTCAAACGATGCAGGTACTTACCGCGGTGAAAAGTAGTATCCATGTAATAGTTGAGCCCATAAATTTAACATTAAATAAACATCCGATAAACTTGATTTTGACATGAGTATATACGATATAAGGAGAGGTTTGACAAACTTGGGATCGTCAGAGACAGAGGGAAGAACTGAGAAAAGTTAATAAAATGGTGAGAGGCACAGATAAGGTGGACAGTCAGAAGCTTCTTCCCAGGGTGGAAGTTTCAGAGCGGAGAGGAGCACAGTTTAAAGGAAGTATGTGGGAAAAAAGCTTTTCACGGAGAGTGGTGAGTGCGTGGAAGGGGCTCCCAGTAGCAGCAGTGGAAACGCATTTAAGTAGTGTTTAAGATACCTCCTTTAGGAATATGTTAGGATAAAGGAATACGTATCATTTGCTGGCAAAAAATGATTTAGTTCAATGTTGCCAGCCTGGAACCAAATCCAGGAAATAAGCAATGGGCCAGGCAGTGTCTGTGGAGAGAGAATTGGAACTGAATTCTAATTTGGCTGCCTGCAGATTTCATTATCTTTGTTGGTCCTGATTGGGGGATGCCAAGTTTGCAAACAGGTAAGTACCTGCATCGTTTGAGGTGCCTAGAGCTCAGATGGGTGGGTAGGCAGTCGGGACCGGGTGGTAAGTCCGCTGTCAACAAATGGACAATGACCAATGCAGATTATACTCATAGGAGCTCTTCAGCATGGAAGCAGGTCGTTTGGCCCAACTCATCCAAGCTTACTTGAACTGGTCCCATTTGCCTGCATTAAACCATTCCTATCCATATATCTCTTAAACAATGCATTTGTTCTGATCTCCTCTGGAAGATCATTCCACAAACAAGCCATACTCTGGAAAATATTACCTCTATTAGATATTTCCCCTCTTTCCTTAAAGCTATGCCCACTAACATGGTGGGAATAGAACATTATAGAACATTACAGCACAGAACAGATTCTTCAGCCTACGAAGTTGTGCCAACCAATAGAAGCCTCATCAGCAAACTGAACCTTTCCTATCTCACACCCTTAACCCTCTATTTTCTTTGTATTTATATTCCTGACTAAGAAAATTTTAAATGCCCCTTTTGTTCCAGCTTCCACCACCATCCCTGGCAATGCATTCCAAATGAAGGCCACTCTCTGTATAAAAAGACTACACCTGTCGTCGCCCCTAAACTTTCCTCCCCTTACTTTGTGCAGATGTCCTCTGGTAATTGCTACTCTCATCCCTGGAAGAAAGTGCTGGCTGTCCACCCTATCTAAGCCGCACATAATCTTGTAGACTTCTATCAAGTCACCTTTCATCCTTCTTCTGTTAATCTTGCCTGATAAAACATGTTCACCAATCCAGGCATTATCCTCACAAATCTCTTCTGCACCCTCTCCATAGCCACACTCTTCCAGAATTGAGGCAACCAGATTGAACACAATATTCAAAGTGTGGTCTAACCCAATGGTTCTCAACCTTTTTCTTTCCACTCACATCCTACTTTAAATAATCCCTACGCCATCGATGCTCTGTGATTAATAAGGGATTACTTAAGATGGGATATGGGTGGAAAAAAAATGTTTGAAAACCACTGTTTTAATTGTCCCTAATTGACTCGTTATGTGCACAGTTTCAGAACTCCAAAGGAAATGGCCCACTGACAATTTTTCTCAAGCAAAATATTTCAGTAACCATTGATCTAGAGCAGTGATTCTCAACCTTCCCTTTCCATTCATATCCCACCGTAAGAAATCCCTTACTTAAAGTAGTATGTGAGTGGAAAGGAAAAGGTTGAGAACCACTGGTCTAACCAGAGATTTGTAGCGCTGCAACATTATCTCATGAATCTTGAACTTAGTCCCCTGACTAATGAAGCCCAGCATACCTTAAGCCTTCTTAATTACCCTATCCATCTGCATGGCAACCTTGAGAGAGCTATGGATTTTAACACCAAGGTCCCTCTGTTCTTCCACACTGTTAAGTATCCTGCCATTAACCATGTACTCTGACGTCGTTTAACCTACCAAAATGCATCACCTCAGACTTATCCAGATTGAACTCCATCTGCCTCTTTTCCACCCAACTCTGCATCCTGCCTATAACCTATGGCAACCTTCTCCACTACCCACCACTCCTCCATTCTTTGTGTCATCTTTAAACTTACTGACCCATTCTTTCATTTCGCCCAGGTCATTTATAAAAAAAGCATAAAGAGCAGGGTTCCCAGATGGATTTCTGCAAAACTTCCACTCGTCATTGACCTCCAGGCAGAATTTGTTCCATCTACTACACTTGTAGCTGGCTGAACCGCACCAAACAATGAACCGGTTCACGGAGGCTTGAGTCGGCAAGAACAGGAAGCCCTGAAGTACCGGGCTTGCTGCCAATTGTCAGAGATGACATCGTATCCGGGCCAAGCGTCACGAAAGCCGTCGGGAGTGAGGGCGCTTTAAAAATGCACTTCAGAGGCAGTTAATTTTACTCAACTACGATGACTGGAGAGTTTAATTCATCCCTAAACATCTACGCACTCTGCTTTCTGCAGGCAAACCAAATCTGAATTCACACAACCAAGGTTCCTTGGATCCCATATCTCATGACTTTCTGAATGAGGACCTTACAAAACCATACACACCTACGCCCTAGACAAAAGTTGAAGAATTTTGTGTGTTACATTCTAAATGTGTTATGACGTGGCAATAATGGAACCTTTACCCTCATCAATTTCTTTTGTTACTTCCTCAGAAAACTCAATTAGGCTTGTGAGGCACGACCTTCCCTTCACAAAGCCAAGGTGACCATCCCTGAGGAGACTACTTCTCTGCATGCCCATAAACCCTGTTCTTAAGAATCCTTTCCAACAGTTTGCCCAACACTGATACGACTCACTGATCGATAATTCCCAAGATTCTCCCTGTTAGCTTTTCCTTTAAAGGACGCGACACCAGCTTTTGACTTCCCTACCATTGAAAAAAATGACTGTGACCATTCACCATATCAGGATTTTAAATACCGTTATTTGTAGACCCCTCAGTCTCTTACACTCCAGGGAAACAAACACCACTTCCTGTGCATTTTCTCCATGGAAATGAAGCCTTCCATCCCAAAGAGACATGATGCTCCAATTCTTGAAGTCAGTGCCCCGACTGATAAAGGCAACCATCCAAATTCATTCTTCATCTCACCACCTACATGTACCGCCACTTTAGCGAATGATGTAGTTTGTACCCTTTGGTCTCTTGGTTCCACGACAGATTCCAGGGGTCCACCATTTAATGTGCAAGTTCAGCAGTGGGACCTGCTGAGTTCCTCCGACGTGTTTGTGTTTTTAATGATTATCACAGTTCTACAGACTTCTGTCTGCTCTGGATTTTACCTGCCAATATGCAATACTTGTCACTAGGCCTGAGTTGAATTCCATCTACTGATCCTGAGGCTACTTTTTAAGTTGCTCTCTTAGATAACCTCCTTTACTGTCAACTCTGCCTTTTGGTGTCATCTGTAAACTTTCTAACTATGCTAACTACATTTTCATCCAAATCATTTATATTTGAGATAGACCAAAGGGCCTGTTTAAGACCACAAATGAAGGAGCAGAATTAGGCCATCGAATCTGCTCCCCCATTCAAATCATGGCCGATGTATTTTTCCTCTCAACCCTGTTTGCCTGCCTTCTTCCCATAACCTTTGACACCTTTGTTTCTGTGCATTATGACACTGTGACCACTTTTAGATCTTGCAGGAACAACCCCAGCATCACCAGTGAGTCTACACTATTGTACCCAGTCCAGGAATCATTCTTGTAAAACTCCTCTGCACCCACCCACCCTTCTCCTTCTGAATTCTGGCAAGAACAGTCCCAAATTGATTCAATCTCTCCTCATAGGCTAACCCCCTCATCTCTGGAATTAACCTGGTGAACCTCCTCTGCACCACCTCCAAAGCCAGTAAATCCCTCCTCGAGGACGGAGACCAGAACTGCATGCAGTTCGCCAGATGTGGCCTCACCAGTACCTTGTACAGTTGCGGCATAACCTCCCTGCTACTAAATTCAATCCCTTTGGCAATGAAGGCCAGCATTCCATTTGCCTTCTTGATTGCCTGCTGCACCTGCAAACCAACCTTTTGCGATTCGTGCACAACTCACCTTCCCCCCCCCCCCCCGGTTCTTTTGCAGAGCAGCCTGCTGCAACCACTTTCCATTTAAATAATAATCTGATCTTCCATTTTTCCTTCCAGAATCGATAACCTCACATTTACCAATATTGTTCCCAATCTGCCAACCCCTTGCCCACTCACTTAACCTATCGATATCTCTCTTCAGACTCTCCGTATCCTCCGCACAATTTGCTTTTCCACTCAATTTGGCGTCATCAGGAAATTTAGAATTTGTTTGCATACTAATTAAACCAATTGTTCTTGGGTTATTTTATTCCAGAATGAATTCCCACAATAACTGCAGGAGCCGAGATAACATATATCAGGGAATTTGATAAACACTTGAAGAGGAAACTAGTTAAAGATGGGGAAGATGAGATGGGCGTTAGTATACATTGGTGAGGGATTAACATTGACACAGGTGCATTGTAACTAACTACCTTTATCAAATATTCATGACAATATCAGTTCAACTTCACTTCTGATTCACACCACTGCAAATTGTTCTGAGTGATGGGGAATTGAGATAACAATGAAAGCATAATTTGCCCCAGAGATTTGCATCATTTATTGATTGAAGTTATAAATATCAGGAGTAATATTTTACAGAGAGCTCAAATCATCGTCTTTCATATTAGTTCAGGGTAGTGGGAGCTACTTTCAGATCAACCCAAAGTGAAGCCACTGTTGAATCGTGAGAGATGTGGTTGGCAACCTGTGCACCACAAGCAATACAGCATAGGGACAGGCCTTTCAGTCCACAATGTAAGCAATGAACATATCAGATTAGATTAGATTCTATTTATTTTCAGGTAATTTCACACAATTTTGTAATATTACATCAAGTTGCCTTTAGTCTGCCATAAAGCAGACAAAGATTCACCATTTGTATTGCCCAGCGCCCTGTCCAGTCAGAGAAAGAGAAGCAAAAGAGAATCCCCTCAGTCATGGATTCTCAGCCTCTGCAGCTGTACAGACTCCAGTTCAGTTCAAACCATCGGCAACCCGAGCCCAGATACAAACCTCCATCACGATGAGGAAGCCTTCGGCGCCGAGGGCCCTACGGGAAATCCTCCTTGCCCTTAGCATCCTCTTGAAGCCCGGTCCCGATGCCTGGTTCTCATGGGCCAGCCTCCAGCAGCCCGGAGCCGAGCGCGAGTTCTTCGACCTCCGAGTCGGCAGCAGGCCGCCGCCTGTGTGGGTTCCACGCCCGCAAGTCAACGCCAGGGTGCCGCCTGGACGTGACCTTCGGCCGCAGAGCCCCTCACTGGACTATCACTGCTTCTCTTTCTCAACGGGGTGTTTTCCCCGTTTCAAGTGCCCTGTGCCAGTCCGCTGCTCCCCCAGAGTCTGCAACCCCTCGAGGCCTGCTGATGCATACAGGCACCGCTATCTTGGCCACAGACCCCCCGTGGTGGCATGATTTTAAATAATACATTATTGGCTACTTTAACAGGTTGTTTAAAGCCTGTCCGGAGCTGTTGGCAGTAGGACTGAGTGTTAGGACCTAGATAGGCCACCCACGTGACCCAATGACCTACTAATCCCATACGTGAGCTCCCAGAGGAAACCCATGCAGACACAGGAGAATGTACAAACTCCTTACAGGTAGTACCAGATTCACACTCGGTTCAGCCTGTAACAACGTTGCTCCCCCTACCATAACATTCAAAAGCCATTTGGACAGATATCTGGACAATTGTGACCAGTGCAGAATTCTGACTTGGTTGGCCTGGAACAGTTGGGCCAAAGGGCCTGGCCTATGCTGTGTGACTATAATTTTTCAGCTTGATGACATCTTCCCTGTAGCATGGTCACAAGAACTACACCCAATAGTCTATGCATGGTCTTACCACTATCTTGTAACTGTGGTAAGGGAGGTGTGTGTTGTCCTCAGGTTGCCCAGGAACATTTAATCCCTTGAGTCTGCTCTACCATCAGTGAACATAGAGCACTACAATGCAGTACAGGCCCTTCGGCCCTCGATGTTATGCTGATTTGTACATTTCCTCCAAAAAATGTACCCCATAACCCTATACTTTTCTTCTATCATGTGCCTGTCTTCTTTGGCTTGGCTTCGCGGACGAAGATTTATGGAGGGGGTAAAAAGTCCACGTCAGCTGCAGGCTCGTTTGTGGCTGACAAGTCCGATGCGGGACAGGCAGACACGATTGCAGCGGTTGCAAGGGAAAATTGGTTGGTTGGGGTTGGGTGTTGGGTTTTTCCTCCTTTGCCTTTTGTCAGTGAGGTGGGCTCTGCGGTCTTCTTCAAAGGAGGTTGCTGCCCGCCAAACTGTGAGGCGCCAAGATGCACGGTTTGAGGCGTTATCAGCCCACTGGCGGTGGTCAATGTGGCAGGCACCAAGAGATTTCTCTAGGCATTCCTTGTACCTTTTCTTTGGTGCACCTCTGTCACGGTGGCCAGTGGAGAGCTCGCCATATAACACGATCTTGGGAAGGCGATGGTCCTCCATTCTGGAGACGTGACCCATCCAGCGCAGCTGGATCTTCAGCAGCGTGGACTCGATGCTGTCGACCTCTGCCATCTCGAGTACTTCGACGTTAGGGGTGTAAGCGCTCCAATGGATGTTGAGGATGGAGCGGAGACAACGCTGGTGGAAGCGTTCTAGGAGCCGTAGGTGGTGCCGGTAGAGGACCCATGATTCGGAGCCGAACAGGAGTGTGGGTATGACAACGGCTCTGTATACGCTTATCTTTGTGAGGTTTTTCAGTTGGTTGTTTTTCCAGACTCTTTTGTGTAGTCTTCCAAAGGCGCTATTTGCCTTGGCGAGTCTGTTGTCTATCTCATTGTCGATCCTTGCATCTGATGAAATGGTGCAGCCGAGATAGGTAAACTGGTTGACCGTTTTGAGTTTTGTGTGCCCGATGGAGATGTGGGGGGGCTGGTAGTCATGGTGGGGAGCTGGCTGATGGAGGACCTCAGTTTTCTTCAGGCTGACTTCCTGTCTAAAAGCCTCTTAAATGCCCCTAATGTTTCAGCCTCCACCACCATCCCAGGAAAGGCATTCCAGGCACCACAACTCTCTGCAAAAGAAAAATTACCCCTGATGTCTCCCTTGAACTTCCTTCCCTTCACTTTGTATCTATGTCCTCTGATGTTTGTTGTTCCTTTCCTGGGCACAAGGCACTGGTTCTCCACCCTATCTTTGCCTCTCATAATCTTGTCAGCCTCTATCAAGTCTCCTCTCATCCTTCTACATTCCAAAGAGAAAAATCCACGCTCTGCTAACCTGCCTTATTTTCCAATCCAGGCAAAATCCTGGTGAGTCTCCTCTGCTCCCTCTTCCACATCCTTCCTATAATGAGGTGACCAGAACTTGAACACAATACTCTAAGTGTGGTCTCACCAGAGATTTGCAACATGACCTCTTGAATCTTGAACTGAATTCCCTGACTTATGAAGCCCAGCATGCCAAAGTTCCTGAGATTTAGCTTCAGGTCTACTGCACGCCCGTGCCCCTTAACCCTCGACTCTCCAACAGACCAGTCTTGGCTTGGAACATTTACCATGATTCTGCTCTCTCGGATAGAAAACCATCCAATGAGAGAGTTCTTTGCTTCCGCCTCACTCAGTCTGGTGTGGGGATGGGGTCTGTCTGCATGTGCCACTGAACCTTGTGTCTGTCTCTCTGTTTCCAGGTCGTTGACAACCTCAGGATTCCAGCTGGCCACGAAAGCTCTGCCGCCAGCATTCAGCCGGAATTCCGTAGGCTTGCCTCGATCCCGAAGCCTCCACACTGGAAGACTCAGCCAGCGTTGATCGGCTGAGGGAGGTGGGGGGGGGAGAGGGGAGGGGAGGGGGTGGGGGACCCCGTCAAACCTCCTGGGTTTGGGTGGGGTAGCTGAAGGCACTCCCCTTCCTGCAGTGACCCACAACCGGGACTGGCAATAGGGTGGTGGACTATTCAGGTCACTAACGGATCACCATCACCTCAGCACTGCTCCCGCACAATCTCAAAATGTGGTGGGAGAGATGGTCTGGATACCAGGTGTTTTAGTTTGAAGGAAATCCCTAGAGATATCAAAAGAATGTTATTTAAAACCCACGCTGCTAATTGCTGCATTGGAGTTGTATTGAGATTACTCCCAAGTAACCCTTGCATTCCAGTTGACACTGGGGTGTGCGACCCCATGACCTTTCCATTTGGAACACATGGTCATCCCTAATGAAGAGAGGGGATTGGTGGTCCGCCACAGTGTCAACAACATTCACGTGTCTGGAGTCACATATCAGCCCTGCAGGGAAAAAGATGGCCATTTATGAACCCATATACATTTTACAACAATCTCTTTCTTTGGTGGCCAAACTACTTGGACGAGCTTTTCTTTATGTATCATTCCAGATTCCTGACTGGCTTTAAATTTCATAGCTGCTGTGGCAGGCACGATTTAAATCCTGTTCACTGGATTGCTGGACAAAGCCCTTGAATTCAAGATCTCAATGATCACAAAATTTGTTTTCCTTTGTTTGTCAGAAAGGCTATACAGAGAGGGGTCATCATCCAGCACCACTGTCAAGACAGGAGAAAGGAACAGATGAGAGCGCCTTCACCATTGCGTGGATCCCTTCATTGTTGCCCCCTCCTATGCCTTTATAACCTCTGTAGCCAGTCCAGCAGCGACACTGAGCTCGAGGGGGTCTGATCCATGGCTTCCAACCTCCACCCCAATACGATCAAGAAGTCGTCAGTGTCCGAGGCCTTTTGGGAGCCCATGAGCTGGTCTCCAGCACACCACAGGCCTAACATAACATAACATAACATAACAATTACAGCACGGAGACAGGCCATTAGGCCCTTCTAGTCCGCACCGAACCAAACACCCCTTTTTAGTCCATAACCCTCCATCTTCTGGTGTGAGTCCTTCTGTCTCCCAGCCCCTCGCTGGTCTGTTGCCGAGGCCTCCTGCCCTGTGGGGTCCTGTCCCATGCTCTCCTTCTCGGCGGGAGTTATTCTACTGTGTGGTGCCCCGCACTAGTCCACTGCTCTACTGGTACCCACACCCCTGCGGATATGGGCTGCTGGGTGTGAGCGCCACCATCACGGGCATGGCCTCTGTGAGTTGTTGACATTAAAAATAAATGCCCAAGTCCTGTTCTAGTCCAACCAATTAATTGCCTCCACCCTTCACTGACCTGAAGAGAATAAGCTATTGTCCCTAACACAGATTGACCTGGCTAGGTGTGAGAGTCATGAGGTGGTGAGGGTCAGAGGGAAGGAGTTTTATGACCAGCAAGATATATCAAGAGGTTTGCCTGCCAATCGTGCTAACTTCCATTCAGCACACTGAGAACAGCAGGTCCTGGGGTTCAAGGGATGGCTCTAGCCAGCAGTGCCCACATTCAGTTTTTAAAAAATTTAGACGTACATCACAGTAACCGGCCATTTCGGCCCACATGTCCGTGCCACCCAATTTCTTCTTCTTCTTTGGCTTGGCTTCGCGGACGAAGATTTATGGAGGGGTATGTCCACATCAGCTGCAGGCTCGTTGGTGATTGACGTCCAATGCAAGGGTTACGGTTGCAGCGGTTGCAAGGGAAAATTGGTGGGTTGGGGTTGGGTGTTGGGTTTTTCCTCGTTTGTCTTTTGTCAGTGAGGTGGGCTCTGCGGTCTTCTTCAAAGGAGGTTGCTGCCCGCCGAACTGTGAGGCGCCAAGATGCACGGTTGGAGGCGAGATCGGCCCACTGGCGGTGGTCAATGTGGCAGGCAGCAAGAGCTTTCTTAAAGCAGTCAATTTACATCTGCTGAGCAAGTGAAAGAAAGAGGCCATTTAGCCCACCAATCTTCGGGTTCCCACTGCCTATAACCCAACAACGTCGATGAATGTATCAGAAAAGGATGTCTACTTTGTAGAAATGCCGTGTCCTCAGAGAGAGGCAGCAATAAGGCCTGTGATAAATAAGAGAGATGTTTGCCATTCCATGTCTTGACAAATCTGTGCAGAATGACAAATGCGCTGGAGGGGGTTACATCGGACCCAGTGTCCTCCTACTCCAAGGACCCCTTATCTCCAAGGAGAAGGAAAACATGGATTTGCCATCTTCAGATACGCTCCAGTGAAGCAGTCATTGGTGTTACGGTAAAGGCCCATGAGCCCAGGCTGCCCAATTACACCTGATTGACTGACAATCCCGGGACTTTTTGTATGGAGGAAGGAAACCGGAGTCGCCGGGGAATATCTACACAGACACAAGGAGAACGTACAAACTCCTTACAGAATCAAACCCTGTTTCCGATTGCTGGCGCTGTAACAGCGTTCTGCTAATGGCTACGCTAAGCATGCCATGCCCTGAACTAACCTCTATACTAACCATGCTGCCCAATGCAGTACTTTACTCACACAATCCCCTTCTGCCAGGCCTAACCTTCCCATTTTTAAAGCAAAGGCGGAGTGTTCTGGAAACACTCAGCGAGTCAGGCAGTATCTGGGGAGAGAGATAATGGTTCAGGTCGAAGGTCTTTCAGGAGACGGAGATTGAGCACCCCAGTGGTTGAGATGTAAAAATATTATGTCACTGTCAGGATAAAAAAAATACCAATGTTTGGTGATAAAAGTTCAATAAAAGCGTTTACAGATACTGGTGTCAAGTGCAATATACAACAGTGCTGGAGAAACTCAGCAGGTCATGCAGCATCCAGGGGAAGTAAAGGGTGACCAGTGTTTCAGGCCTGGGCCCTTGGTCAAGTATAAGCAAAACAGGCAGGTGTCTGAATAAGAAGGAAGCAGCGAGGGAGGAAGGAAGGGGGAGAGGAGGAGCACAGGCTGACAGGTAAGAGGTGATGGGCAGACACAGATGGAAGGGTAGGAGAGAAAAAAAGTGGTTCCCTTGTGTCAGTTTCTTTCCCTGCCCCTCTCTTTCTGCCAATTGCAGTCCCTCTTTCTATCAGCAAGCTACCCTCCACCACCTCTCCTTTTTTTCCTCTCTGGAGGTGCTGACTACTTCGAGCTACTACCTAGAGCTGCCTTGTTCCTGCTGGGGCTGAGGGTAGCTCTGAGGGCAAATGCCTATTCAATTCCCATTGATGTGGAGTAGAGCAGGCCGACATCTTCGGACAACACGCAGCACAGGCCATTTTGCCCATCACCATGATGTCCAATCAAAATTAATCCCGTCTGCCTGCTCGTGGGGCCATGTTCCAATTCCCTACTTGTCCAAGTGAACGCCTACCTCTTTCACCACCTCACTGACAGTCTGTTCCAGACAGAAAAAAAACTTGCACATCTTTACATTTCCCCCTTTCACCTTAATTTTTTTTGCTGCATTGTGACTGCCCTCTGACCTTTGATATTTCCACCCTGGGAAGGAGATTCTGACCATCTACCCTTTTTTTTTAAGACATACAGCATGGTAACAAGCCCTTCCGGCTCATCCCAGTTACAAGTGATTGACCCATGACCCCAAGATATTTTGAAGGGTGGGAGGAAACTGGAAAGCCCGGAAGAAACCCACGCAGGACACGAGGAGAACATAGAAACTGCTTTCAGATGGTGCTGGATTCGCACCCCGGGGCGCTGGTGTTGAAACAGTTTTGTTCCAACCCCTACGCTAAATCTGAGATGCTTCTATCGATGCCCCTCAGTTTCTTCCTTTCCAGAGTAAGTTGTCCAAACTCTCTGTCCAGCTGGAACTCTCTAATCCAGGATTTAACCACTTCAAGTCAATTTTCTTGCCATCTCTTTTCCCGAGAAACAGTGTTTTTTGGTCCTCAGGGCAAAACATGCAGACGCACAGCCAGACACGCCACACCAACAGACAAACTTCTGCCCCTCTCCCAAGACAAACTTCTGCCCCCTCTCCCAAGACAAACTTCTGCCCCCTCTCCCAAGACAAACTTCTGCCCCCTCTCCGAAGACAAACTTCTGCCCCCTCTCCGAAGACCCATGCTCCTCTTGTAGTGTGGTTGCATGAAATGGAGAAGCAAGCAGAAGCAGATCATTTGGTCTTCCTGTCCAAGTGAGGTCTGATATTCACTGTCTGGTGTCAGGTTCCACCAATCCACATACGCTGACAGGACGTTTTAGTTCTTAATTGCCCAAAATCCTCGAGTTTTTTTTTCGAGCTGATCTAAGAAGGAGAGAGATATTTCTACAGCAGCTTTTCACTGCTACAGGGATTCATATGAGAGCCAAAAAAAAATGTGTAGATGTTTATAAGTGTAGATGGGTACCTCCTTACAGGAATACTTTGGAGAGGGTGCAGAGGGACTTAACAGGGTGATGCCTGGATTGGAGAAGATGTCACATGAAGCAAGGAAGGCTGAGAGATGACTTACTAGAGGTATATAAGATTATGAGAGGCAAAGATAGGGTGGACAGCCTGCACCTCTTTCCCAGACTAGGGCATCTGTACAAAGTGAGTGTTGTGGGTGGCTGGAATGCATTGCCAGGGGTGGAGGTGGAGTGTGGTACAACAGAGACGTTTGAAAGACTCTCAGTCAGGCAAATGGGTGTAAGAAAAATAAAGGAATATGGGTGTGCAGTTGGGAAAGTTTATATGGGCCAGCACAACATTGTGGGCTGAAGGGCCAGTACTATTCCATGTTCTAGATGTGGAGACAAAAGAAAATTTACACAGATCTTGCTCCCACACGTTACCATGAGAGAAGCATCATAAGTCAAATAGAATGAAGGGTCTTTGGCCTGAATCAGTATCTCTGTTCCTCTCTCCTCAGGTGCTGACTGACCTGATGAATGTTTCACATGTTTATTCTTCCTAATTTCCATTTTCTACAGTTCTGTCTCTGAGTTTCGAGTTCTTGCAGGGTGAGGGGTAAGCACTGGCCATGAAGCTGTCTGTTATGGGAAATCACAGAGACGTGCATCATACACTGTGAGAAAGATCTGATGTTTAATGCACCTTCAGCTTGTCTCTCTCATTCTACCTGTTTCTTAGCAGCTCCGATGTGATTACCTCTTAACTGCCTCCAGACGCAATTAAGAACAGACAAGAAATGTTGGCATTGCCAGTGACATTCTCATCTAGTGGATGAATTAAGAAAATGTACATTTGATTTGCTCTCATTTTGCTCATGTTTTTCTCCCTTGAATGTTCTGGGGATGTAGGCATTTCTCACGAGGCCATCTGTTCTCGCACTTCCCCTGACGTCAGCAGGTTCAGATGAGAATCAATCAACCATTTAGGTCAGTGGTTCTCAACCTTTTTTCTTTCCACTCACATCCCACTTTAAGTAATCCCTGTGCCATCGGTGCTCTGTGATTAGTAAGGGATGGCTTAAGGTGGGATGTGAGTGGGAAGGGAAGGTTGGGAATCACTGCTCTCGACCCAATTGCCACTGAAATATTTGGCTTGAGAAAAATGGTCATTGGCCCATTTCCTTTGGAGTCATGAAACCGTGCACATAACGAGTCAATGAGGTACGATTAAAACAGGGGTTTTCAAACTTTTTCTTTCCACCTTAAGCAATCCCTTACTAATCACAGAGCACCGATGGGACAGGGATTACTTAAAGTGGGATGTGAGTGGAAAGCTCATCTTCATTCACATCTGGGCAGCATGGTTAGTGTTGTGCAGTGGTTCTCAACCTTTTTTTCCACTCACATACCACCTTAAGTAATTCCTCATTAACTTCAGAGCACATATGCCTCAGAGAGCTACTGGTGTAGTGGTTAGTGCAATGCTATTACCTAGCCAGTGAATCTAGCGCTGTCTCTAAGGAGTCTGTACGTTCTCCCTGTGTCTGTGGTGGGTTTCCTCCAGGGGCTCCAGTTTCCTCCCACTCTTTAAAACATAAGGGGTCTGTAGGTTAATTGGGTGTGATTGGGCAGCGAAGGTTGCATGGCCTTCTACTGTGTAGTATTATTAAAATCTTCAAAAGGAATCTGATATGATGGGGATGAGATTCAATGCCACATCACTGGCTAAACAACTGGACTTGGATAAGAGTTCTCTGTGTACCGGAGAGGTGATCCAGATCACAACTCCTCTCTTGTCATGTGATAAATGCACAAAATTTGCCAACTTTTGTTTGCTGTGAAGCCACACAAAGAGGCGTAGGGATGCCAATGAGAGGCCCCTCAGAGACACTGAGTGTCCATGGATTCACCTCCTGCAACCTCTGCAGCATTATGGCCTCCTGACCCAAGCTCACGGTTCTGAACCCTCAACACAATCAGGAGGCTGTCATCGCCCAAGGCCCATTGGAACCCTCACGGATCCCGGTCCCAATACCTGGTTCCCACCAGCTGGTCTCCAGCAGACCGTGTGACTCCTTCACTCGCTCAGCCTCTAAACTATCCATGAAAGACTCTACATGTTACAATGTCTGGCTGGGAAACTCTCAGCCAGAACTGATTGATGGCAATGGGTGGTGAGCAAAACCTGGTTTTAATTGTTTAAACAGAACATTAATGCCATGCCATAAATACATGCTCTCTGGAGGTTTTAAAATCTGCTAATACGATTGACAATTGTATTGTTGCAAACCTTCTGCCCTCAAAATGATAGAGGTTGTGGGGTATGCCCAGTAGCTTTCCAATGACGGAGAGGTTATGCACAGAGTCCGCAAACCTTCTTTCCAGAAATCTGAAAAGTCTTTCACTCTTTCCTGTTGGATACTTACCCCACTCCCTCATGACAGAACGTTCTAGCTCTCAGTGTAAAGAGGATCAGCTTTGAATTCTAAGGCACAAATTTGATTCCAGCTCAGTCCCGTTAAAGTGGGAGGTAGGAGGAAGGAAAGGGTGGTGAAGGATAAAAAAAACCATAAGATGTAGGAACAGAAGTAGGTCATTCCGCCTGATGTGTCCACCATTTCATCATGAGCTGATCCATTCTCCCATTAAGCCCCACTCCCCTGAACCTTTGCTACCCTGACTATTCAGACACCCGTCAATCTCTGCTTTAAGTATACCCAATGACTTGGCCTCCACAGCCACCAGTGGTGGCAAATTCCAGAGGTTCACCACCCTCTGGTGAAATAAATTCCTTTGCACCTCCGTTTTCAAGGGGCGTGTGGTGAATCTATGCCAGGCACTTCTGTCTGGGGTGCCAGCTCTTATCACAGAAGTAGCATTTGCTAGGGGTTCACCCCTTTTTCCCCTTCGGGGTTCCAGCACTCCTGGATGTTTCCCTTTCGGATTCCAGCAGGCCGCCCTTCAATCCTGGAGTTGTGCCACCCATAACCTGTGCTCTCGGCTCTCCCAACTGAGAGTGAGAGAATGGTGGAAGCAGAGTTTCTGACAGAGTTTGCCTGGACAAGCACAAATCATCTGGGCACGGAGGTGACAGGGCCAGGTGGTGGAAGATGCGATGAGTTCAGATGGGTTCCCACTGGTTAGCATAGACATGGCGGATCGAGTGGCCTTTTTTGCATGCTGTATGACTGCTGGACTCTGCAAAGCCCACAGACGTATGTCAGCATCTTTGCTCACTCAGGGCAGTCTGACGGTACTCATTAGGATCCTGCTTCCCTGCCATTTGCCAGCAGGTGTCAGAGTTTCCCTTCTCATTGGATCTTGGAGTAACGCTGACTATCAACAGCCCTGCCTCGCACTGAGAGAGCAGGTCTTTATTAGCCATTATTATTGCAATACAAAATCAATGCTCAGATAGCCACATAAGAAAGATAGAGGGTTATAGGTGTGAGGTTGGGAAGGGTTAGACTGTTGGGGAGTAGATTTATATAGCATTGCGCTAACCATGCTCGGTACATCAAGGCATCATGGTACACCCTCCTCTTGCTTCAGATTCCAACATTTGCAGCTTCTCATGTCTCGGCCTTCTGCTGCCCAGCTAGGCAACACTCTGGAAGTCTCCCCTAAGCCTCTCCAGCCCTGCCTCCCTCTCCTCCTTTGAGGCCCTCCTTGAGTCACTTTGACTCAAATTGGCCTGACATCTCCTGATGGAGCTTGGTGTGGAACTTTGTGTGAGATCTACCAGGATATTGCCAGGACTTCAGGAACTGAGTTACAGGGAAAGGTTAAACAGGTTAGGACTTTATTCCCTGGAGCGAGGAAGAATGAGGGGTATTTTGATAGATAAGGTGTAGAGTAATGCTAGTGGGCTTTTTCCACTGAGGTTACGTGAGATCGGAATCAGATGACATGGGTGAAGGGTGAAAGGGGAAAAGTTTAGGTGGAACATTAGGGGGAATTTCTTCACACAGAGAGTGGTGGGAATGTGGAACAAGCTGCCAGCTGAAGTGGTGAATACAGGCTCAATTTTACATTTAAGAAGAAATTGGATAGATGGATAGGATATGGAATAGGCAAAAATAATGGTTTAGCACAGACTAGAAGGGCTGAAGGCGGCTGTTTCTGTGCTGCAATTTTCTGTGGTTGGCATAGAGGGAGACAATACTCTGGAATGATGGAGGGCAAAATTTGATGTGGGAATATGTTGGGGCAGCACGGTTGGGGTAGCTGTTATTGCAGCACCTTTACAGCGCCAACGATCAGGACCAGGGTTCGAATCGCACACTGTATGTAAGGAGTTTGTATGTTTTCTTCATGTCTGCATGGGGTTTTCCCCAGGGGCTCCAGTTTCCTCCCACCATTCTAAATATAGCAGGGGTGTAGGTTAATGGGGTGTAAATTTGGTGGCATGGCCTCATGGGTCGAAATGGCCTGTTACCATGCTATATGTCTAAATTTTAAAAGATAAAATAAAATTTAAATATTTACAAAGCACCAACTTGTGGGAAATATTTTTGAAAAATGGGAGGCGTATGGAGAAGTATGGACTGGCTGCAAGTCACCTGGACGTGGCAGAATAATAGTTTGGCACAGACTAGTTGGGCTGAAGGGCCTGTTTCCCTGCTGTGATGTTCTGTGGTTTGGTGTGAGGTCCCTCTGGTGAAGATCCACATCACCAGGAAACAAGAAAGATCGAGGTGTATTTTCTCCTCCGCCCTATCAATCTCTGCTTTAAATACACCCAATGACCTGGCTTCCACTCCCTCCTGTGGCAGCAGATTCACCACCCTCTGGCTGCAGAAATTCCTCCACGTCTCTGCTCTAAGTGGACGCCCTTCAGTCCTGAAGGTGTGCCCTCTTGTCCTGGACTCTCATGGCATGGGGAACAACCTTTTTACATCAACTCTGCCTTTCATCATTTGAAAGGTTGCAATGAGATCCTACATTGTACTAAATACCAATGAGTACAGACCAAGAGGGTGCCCCGCATATCTGCAAAATAATAATGCACTCAGGCAGAGCATGGCAAGATCTGAGGTTGATCAAGGGATGAATTTTGACCAAGGAACCACTGAGAACTCCTAATGCCCTTCAAAACGTAGATTAATTGGGGTGATTGGATGGCTCGGGCTTGTGGGCTGATTGGGGCTGTTACTGTGCTGTGTGTCTAAACTAAATTACGATTTAAAACGTTGCCACAGGATGGTAACTGAGTGAACAGGCAAGGTGACATCCCTTGCAATGGATGGGAAAAGCACTCATGTAAGTGGAAGTCGTTAGGTCAGGGTTGACAATAGGATGTGACTTGCTTGCACCGTGGCTTCGATGCTTTAAGCTTTCCCCTTACAGCTTAAATTCTGGAAAATAAACTGACTCGGGGAGCCGCCGGTTTTGAGTTTGGTGCCACTGAAACACAAAATATCTGCCCTGTTTTTTTATGTGTGAAGTAAAGAGTAATTTGAGGAGTTTTGGAGCTGCACTAACATGGATTGATGACTAATTCAAACTTGAAGGCAATAAACATAACATTATATTACACAGGCAGGAGCTCCTGATGAATTCCAGACCGCCGGAGTGTTTGCCTTTACGGCCCCAATCTGTGTGTTGTCTGTTAGTCAAATAGAAGATGACAATTCCCCACTGTACTTGGAGCTGGCTCATGCTACTCAATCACTGGGACAGGCTGGGCTCTGTTTAAAGTTTGAGCGACAGCCAACCTTGGATTGAGGAACAGAAACAAACCCAAATGGGTGAACAATTGGCCTCCTCATTTGAGAAAGGATATTGCTGACATTGGAGAGGGTTCAGAGGAGGTACACAAGGATGATTCTGGGAATGAAAGGATTATCAGATGAAGAGCGTTTGGCCTGTACTCGTTGGAATTTAGGAGAATCTCATTGTCACCTTTCGAATGTTGAAAGGCAGAGTTGATGTAGAAAGGTGTTGTTCCCCTGCCGGGAGAGTCCAGGACAAGAGGGCACACCTTCAGGACTGAAGGGCATCCGCTCAGAGCAGAGAGGTGGAGGAATTTCTTCAGCCAGAGGGTGGTGAATCTGCTGGCACAGGCGGGCATGGAAGCCAGGTCATTGGGTGTATTTAAGGCAGAGATTGATAGGTTCTTGATTAGCCAGGACATCAAAGGTAATAGGGAAAAGGGGCTGAGTGGGAAATGGATCAGCCTGTGATTAAATGGTGGGGCTGACTCGATGGGCTGAATAGCCAATCCCTGCTCCTATGTTTTATGGCTCTCCCTTGACTATAATCTGTAAAGAAGCAAAATAATTCACATTGCAATGTTACTCTTGATTTTCAGTGCAGCAGTGTTTTATTATTCTATTCAATGATCCATCTATATAATGTATCTATGTCTTAATCTCTATACCTATCAGCGCAAGTTATTGGTATTAAAATGTATATATTTATTTCCATTTTTTGTCATGTTTTGTGGGTACCATTGATGTATCTGATGGAGTAGAGTAGAATTTCTGAGCTTTATTTCTCTTCAATATATAGTGAAAATCTCGCTCCTTCTTCTGTCTGTAAATGTCACTTGGCTGATTGCAGATGAACTCGGACTGACCTTTAGTTTTTGGCTGCCACTCGAGTTCCTTGGCTGAGTAGCTTCCGCGCATTCGGCCCTGAAATTTGCTCCATGCTGGGAGCAGTGCAGTGACCAGCCATGAGTGGCAACTCGTCCCCACCCTCCAGCAGAAGAAGAGTAGCCGAGCCGGGTGTGAGGTGCTGAGGGCCAGGAGGAAGGGGGAGAGTGTTGGGTTCGCCCCTTGGCTTTGAGTAAAACCTCAAAAGTCTGCAGTAATTGAAGCAAAAACACAATGTTGGAGGAACTCAGCAGGTTTCTTGATGCAGCAAAGATAAAGATAAATAACCAACGTTTCAGGCTTGAGGCTTTCGTCAAGGTATAAGCAAAATGTCAGCAGGCACCTGCACAAAATGGTGGGGGGTGGAGGGACAGGGGGAGCAGCACGGTCCCACAGGCAGGAGGTAATAGGGAGTACAAAGGAGAACAGGGGGGAGTGAGATGACTCTGTGGATGGAGAGGAAAGGGGAGGAGTGGAACCAGGGGGATAGGGAAGAGAGAGAGAACAGGGAGTGGTCGAGCAGAAACCTGTCATCCCTGGCATTCCCCAGCCATGAATCACAACTACCAGCCACATCATCTCATGCTGATAGAGTGTCTTCCATGGGTCTCCTAGACACCACTGCCGAGGAAATCAGATCCTCTAGTGCAGTGGTTTTCAAAGTGCCCCCCGAAACTCACATTACAATTTAAGTAATCCCCATGCCATTGGTGCTCTGTGATTAGTAAGGGATTGCTTAAGGTGGGATGTGAGTGGGAAGGTTGAGAATCACTGCTCTAGACCCCATTGTTACGAAATAGTTTGTTTGAGAAAAATGGTCATTGACCCATTTCCTTTGGAGTTCCAAAACCGTGCACATAACGAGTCAATGAGGGACGATTAAAACAGTGGTTTTCAAACTTTTTCTTTCCACCCACATCCCACGTTAAGCAATCCCTTACTAATCACAGAGAAATTTTATGGCATAGGGATTACTTAAAGTGGAATGTGAGTTTAGAGGGGCAGTTTGAAAACTAATGCTCTGGTCTAGTGGAATGTGCCTCTGTCCCATCTGAAGAGTCCTCTTGTCATGAATAGCACAGAACAGGCCATTCAGCCCATGATGTTGTGCTGACCTATATAAACCTAACTTCATCAATCTAATCCTTCCCTATCTCACACCCATAACCCTCTAATTGTCTTGCATCCATGTACCTACCTAAGTGCCTATTGTACCAGCCTTCACCACCACCCTCCGCAATGCATTCCAGGCACCCACTGCTCTCTGTGTAAAATAAAACTTACCTTTGCCATCTCTCCTCAACTTTTCTCCAGTCGTCCTCTGGTATTGGCCGTTGTCATTTTGTCTCCTTTTGTGTGCTGAACATGCCCCGTGCCTTTGGAGTCTGACAGGAGATCTAGTCATTTTTGGGTAACGTTAGCCAGTTTAAAATGTTCAAACTCTTGCGATCTGACCAGCAATGAGCTCACCAACCTTTGGTTGAGCCATGTGGTTTCTTTCGATAATTGGGGAAGTTCAGGTCTTTGAGGGAATCCATGTCACTTGGCCGGGAGCAAGTTCCTCTCTTTGGGATGGCTGCAGCCCCACGTTACTCCCTCTTTGAAACAGAAGGATGGGGACTCATTAAGTTGCTCCCCAACCCTCTCTACTATTCAGTCGTCCCGTGAGCAAACTTCCATGTTCACCCCCCCCCCCCCCCCCCCCAGGAGCTATCCTTCAGCTTGACTCATAGGGATTGGGTAGGAATTCATGCACCTTAACGAGGGTTTTGAGGTAGGGAATGTTTAGTTTGTTGAGTTGGTTTATACTGGTCGGCTCAACATCATGGGCCGAAGGGCCTGAACTCTGCTGTACTGAACTAAGATCTGTCTTCTAAACCAGCCCTTTTCAACCATGACCCCCTCCCCCACCCACCCCCACCCCCAGAACTCTGCTCAATGTTTATGGGCCCCATCCCTGTGAAATAGTTAGGCTTTGTCCTACCAACTACACAAACAACATAAAAAATATTTATGTTTTGAGGCTTTTATTTAAATGTGCTGTACACTCCCCCCCCACCCCCGCAAGGGGTGCCGTAGGTGTCCCCTGTTGAGAATGGTTGCTCTAAACCTCCCCCAGGACTGACTGGAAACCAGCAGAATCCAGGCCCAACAGAGGAGGCACACTGGGACAGTTAGACCTCTGGTTCATGGTGGCCGGGGTTCAATTCCGACCGCCGGCGCTGTCGATGTGGAGTTCACAAGTGCTGTGGACCGTGTGGGCCGCCACAAGTGCTCCTACATCCCAAAGCAGCACAGGTTAATTACCCGACCCCCGTGTGTAGGTGAGGAGTGTGCCACTGGATTCGGAGGAGTTGATTGGCGGGCTTCAGGGAAATGTAGGGATAGGTTTGTTGGGAATGCTCTGGGAACTGACGTGGTTTGGCTGAACGGACCTCTCCTGTGTGTGACGGAATAATGAGGAAAATGAGATTCAACCTTTGTTGATGAACAGCTTCTTGTGGAGGTGCCTCTCTGTTAATGGCCCTTAGTATTAGATAGGTCGTAGAATCTAAATTATTGCACGGTAACAGGCCCTTCTGGCCCACAAGTCTGTGCTGCCCAATTACACCCAATTGACCTACAACCCCTGGCACGTATTGGAAGGTGGGAGAAAACTGGAGCCCCCATTGAAAAATAAATCAACCAGTACAAAGCAAGGGCAGCTTGATAGCACTGCAGTGGGGTTCATTCAGGAGCCTGATGCGGGGAAGAAACTGCCTTTAAGCTTGGTGTTGCTCAGTGTTACTCCCTTGAGACCTCTCGCCGATGGGAGGAGCACGAAGAGGGTGTGCCCGGGGTGTGATACGGAGAGCTTACAAACCCCTCACTGAAGCGCGGAATTTGAACCCCGATGCCAATTGCAGGCACTGTTTCAGTGTCGTGCTATACGCTGTGCGAAGTGTACTGCCCTGAGGACGTTTTTGGGAAAGTGGGGAGAATAAAGTGCGATTTTTATCCTCAATGATTGGTGATGTCTCAGTGGACCGTGCGCCATCTTGCCTCACCGGTGACTCCTGACTCTGCATGTCCTGTTGTTCTTCAATCTAAAGGCAGCCCTGTGCACCTATCCATCTCCCTGTGTCTGAATGCTGATACATGCTCCCTGCCATATTAATCCAGCTTATGGCTATGAACTTAGAACCTCAAAGCTGGCATCCACTGATGGGCATGCTGGCCGTTGCAACATGGCTATGTCACGAGCAATAATTATTCCGTTATCTTCTTGCAGAGAGAGAGAGAGAGAGAGAGAGAGAGAGAAAGGAAAATCATGTAAGCCTATTTTGTAGATGGGTATTTAAGTTCAGCAAAAACCGATAGGGAAGTGTACTGACGATATACTGCTGATCCCACTGCTTCGGTTGTTAGTGGGGTGTGTACAGGAACTTGTAATCTACCAAATGGTCTTCCCGTGTTCCGAACGCCATTCTGTTTTACCGAACCCTGGCGCATGAAATCATGCGATGTACTGTACAATAAAATCATTCTCTCAGTGCATCTCCTGTGTGGATCTATCCTTGATTTATCTTCTCCCATCTTCACTTCAGAGCTGGCGACGCTCAGGGGATGCAGGAATCTGAAGCTCGACACCAACTGCTGGAGAAATTCAGCGGGGTGATAAAGAATGTTTGACTTTTCAAGCCAAGGAAAGACTTGACACGGGGTGTCAACCATTCTTTTTCTCCCACTGATACCTGATCAACTCGCTGAGTTCCTCAAGATTTCAGGCTTATTGTCAGACGACAGACATAACATCACATACAACCTTGAGATTCTTTTCCCTGTGGGCCAGGCAGAACCACCACTTATTGGCAGGGCATAAAATGTATTCAGCCTCCAACCTGAACCTCCAGAGGATCGCGCTGAGGTTCACTTCATAGTTGTCTCGATTTTTGTCTGTGTGTGCTGGGAGCTGTTCTGCTCAGGATCCAAGGAAGCTGCGGAAGGTGGTTCAATGCAGCTCAGAACATCCACGGCAACCTCGCTCCCCTCCACCTGCATCCCCCGCTGCCAACATTCTGAAGGACCCATCACACCCCGTGCGCACTCTCTCCTCCCTCCTCCCTCCAGGGAGAAGTCTCAAGGGTGTAAAAGCGTGCACCATTAGGCTTAAAGGCTGTTGTGTCCCTGCAGCCATCAGGCTCCTGAATGAACCCCACCACAGCGCTATCAAGCTGCCCTTGCTTTGTACCAGTTGATCTTTTTTTCACTGTAAGTTCTACACTATGCAATAATGCTCTTGTTTTTCTACTTTACACGGCTGTATGAATGTTAGCGGTAACCTGTTAAGACTGCTCAGAAGAACCCTTCTCACAGTAACAGGGATGGATATGACAAATCAACTTGAAACTTGCATCTAATTCCACTGCCTTCCTTGGAAATGTGATCCAGAAATGATCTACTAGCTGAGTAATAAAATGTACCCCTTGGGTCTCCTTGAGAGCACCTTTCTTTAAAATAAAGTATATATATATTTACGGCCTTTGAGCCCGTGCCACCAAATTACACCCAATTAAACTACAACACGGTACATTTTTGAAACCTGGGAGGAAAATAAGCACCCGGAGGAAACCCACACAAACACGGAGAGAACGGAGAGAACGTACAAACTCCTTATAGACAGCACCGGATTCAAACCCTGGCATGCTAACCGCTAACTGCTACACTAACCATGCCATCCTCATCTTAAACCCATGCCCTCTTGCTTTTGATACCCCGACCACTGGAAAAATATTCTGTCCACCCTATTCTATCCACCCTTCTCTTCAACCCTGAACGACTGGAGCCTTCCCTTCCCACAGTGAGAATACCGAACAACCAAGGAAACTGTTCACACTTAACCACCCGAGACTTGCATCCATACAAAGCAACATTTATTTACTTATTTTTATAGTTAATACTTGTCCTGCATATATTATTTATTTGTGTTATGCCTGGTTGTGTGTCTGCATTTTTCTGCACTGAGGACCTGAGAACAGTGTTCTGTCGGCTTGTACTTGTACAATCAGATGACAACAAACTTGACTTGATCTATGCCAGTCATACTCTTCAAAATACACTTATCAGGTCAGCAAGCTTCAAGCATCTCCGGCTGTGATCTGGTACGCACTGCCTAAAAAAGCAAGAATAGCTTTAAAAGGAATGAAATAAATAGTTAACAAGGCAGAGAGAAAAAAAAATGCTTGTGGGTAGGATCAGAATTGATTGGCAACTAACCAGCGAGGAAGTGGTCTCGTATGCTGGAGTAATACTGAACGTTTCTTTCTCCTGACCCTGTGTAGTATCGATCTGTCTGTGCAGCAATCAGCCCATCCTTCACCGTGCCCATTACCTGGGGATTTATTTCATCCTGGGCCCTGAGTGTTAAGAGCTCATAGACCTCGTTACTACCTCAGTTGGAAGACATGGTAAGAGCTGAATTAATCCTGAATGAGTCCCGCATGGTTCCTGACCTTAGCTGTCAGTGATCGTGCTAAATTTTGAATTTCCTGCACTCTCGTCGCATGCCAAAGACGTCATCACAACCCTTCCTGTTTTGGCACGGGAACAATGGCCCCATATCAATTCGTTCCATCTCTGTCACTACCTACTTTGTGGATTAAAGCCAGGAAAGTTTAGTCCTCCCTCAGTCTGCCTTCGATGCATTCACACAGCTTAAGTGAAGCGTTTGAAAGGTGCGCAATACCCAGCTTTAATCTTCTGTATAAAAGGGGCATCAGATTCTGTGCAACATAGCTCCAAGGATGTAGGTAAACCTTCCATTTTTGCTGGGAGCTCTGGGGTTCTTCCCTTCACAGATGCTGTGTGAACTGTGGAAGAATTTTTTCACATTCTCTGTGTTTGCGTGGGTATTTCTTCAGCCAGAGGGTAGTAAATCTGTGGAATTTGTTGCCACAGAAGGTTGTGGAGACCAGGTCATTGAAAGGTTCTTCATTAGCCAGGGAATCAAAGGTCATGGTGAGAAGGCTGGGCAGTGGGGCTGAGTGGGAAAATGGATCGGCTCATGAGTGAATAGCAGGGCAGACTTGATGGGCTGAATAGCCTATTTCTTCTACTCGGTCTTATGGTTGACTTCCAATACCTTGCTGTTTTTTAAATGCAGCCGGCAGTCTCACTCTTCACTGATCATCCACCGTAACCCCTCCCAGTGTGGGTTAGAAGCTGGTGGAGGGTACTCTGCCACAGTTATAGGATGCTTGATCAAATTATAACCAACGTTCTTGCAGACCATTGAAGACGTCTATGTGAGGCACTGCCTCAATAAAGTCATAAAATATCAGAACAGAAATAGGTTTATTCAGTCCAATGAGACTTCCCCACCATTCAACCAGGAGCTGATTCATTTTCCCTCTCAGGCCCACTGCCCGATCTTCTCTGGAAGGGCCTGTGCTGCAATGTTCTATGTTCCATCTCCAAGAAGTAAATTAGCCACTGGAAATTCCCCACCCAGTGGGCAGTTGAGTGGTAAAATTTGAAGGGAATCACCGGGAATGTGCCGAGAATAGGCTACTAGGAATATCTGTTGGGGAATGAGGTAGTCCCTGAGAAAGTATAGGTTTGATGGGCTGAAATGGCCTCCCAATGCTTCAGATGAGAGCATTTGATACCTGTGACAAGCTGCCAGAGGTGGTTGTGGGATCAGGTACAGGTATCATGCTTGAATCGTATCTAGACAGACAAGGCAGAGACGGATATGGTCCTGAAGTTTGATGTGGATGGACCAAAAAGGTCAGAATGAACATAATCAGCCAGGGAGTCCATTTATCTGGTGAATGAAACCATGACTTTGTATCTGTGAAAGGAAATAAGGGTGCAAACTGAATGACCTATACCTACCTTGTGCAAGAAGCTTGCATCTACCACCAAGACCCTAAGCCATAGCAGCAGGAGTGGGCCATTTGGCCCATCAAGTCCTCTCCACCATTCCTTCATGAGCTGATCCACTCACCCCCACTCCCCTGCCTGCTCCCCATAATCTTTGATACCATGACTATTCAGATACCTATCAATCTCTGCCTTAAATACACCCAACGGCCTGGTCTCCACTCTCTGGCTAAAGAAATTTCTCTGTTTTAAATGGGTGCCCTTCAATCCCGAAGCTGTTCCCTCTTGTCCTGGATTCCCCTACCATGGGAAACAACTTTAGCACATCTTCCCTGTCTTTCAACATTCAAAATGCTTCTAATGAGGTCCTCCCTCATTCTTCTGAACTCCAAGGGGCATCAAACGTTCTCTGTGTGCTCATCGCTTCGGTCCAGGATCATTCTTGTGAATCTTCTCCGGACTCTCAAATGCCAGCACATCCTTTCTTAAACGAGGAGTCCTAAACTGCTCACAATCCTCCACGTGAGGCCTCACCGGGTCCTTATAAAGCCTCAATATCAACATCCCTGCTCTTATCTCCTCTTCCTCGAGTTATGAACAGCCTCCAAAATCTATGCACACCGAGCAATCCCATCAATGACGACTTTTCCCCACAGCCTTGAAAAATACTCTTGCTCGACCCCCTATCCAATTTTCTGTCAAGCATCTTTCCTCCTTCCTGTGCCCCAGGGAATGGAATCCCACGACGAGAAGATTTTTTTTCCACCCCCTTTATCAGATCTTGCAGCTGAAAAATGAATGTCTGAAATTGGAACTGAAATGCCGGTTTAACTGAAGCTTTATTCAAGCATCAGAACCCATGCTGTGACACTTGTCGGCTTGCTAGAGGTAACCAGCACTGAGGGGTGTCTGAAATGGAAAATATCCCATATCCCCCACATTAGCGTTCATCAGAAAAATGGGAGAACATGAAATTTTGCAGTGATCAAGTGGTCTAATGATACATTTCATATTGCAGGCATTGTCTTGATATTTATGAAGCAATTTCCATTTGGAAATGTTTTAAGGTGAACTGCTTCTCAAAGAAATCGCAAAGGAATGTCAAGTGCTATTTGTGATGACGGTGACAGGCAGTTGGAGGAGAATTTCATTATTCCAGTAATTCATCATAAAAAGTAGCTCTGAATGATTTGACAGAAAATCATCCATGAAATCCACATAAAAAGGAGTGGATTGTGGTCTTCAGGAGGGGGAGTATCAAGAGAACACGACACAGTCCTCATCGAGGGGTCAGCAGGGGAAAGGGTTAAGAACTTCAAATTCCTGGTAGTCAACATCTCCGAAGATCTGTTCTGGGGCCTCCACGTCGACGCAATCACGAAGAGTACTCGCCAGCGGCGATACTTGGTGGAAGCTTTGAGGAGTCTTGGCGTGTCACCAAGGAATTACAGGTGTACAGTGGAGAGCATTCTGACAGGTTGCGTCGCTGGTACGGAGGTGCTGATGCACAGGACAAGAAAAAAAAACTCCAGAGGGTCGTTAACTTGTCCTGCAACATCACCGGCACCAGACTTCACTCCATCAAGGACATCTACAAGATGTGGTGCCTTAAAAAAGCAGTCTCACCACCCGGGCCATGCCCTTTTCACACTACTACTACTATAAAGAAGGAGGTACAGGAGCCTGAAGATGAACACCCAAAATCAGCTTCTTCCCCTCCACCATCAAATTTCTGAATGGAAAAGGGACCACAGACACTGCCTCATTCACTCTCCTTTTTCCCTAATTTATTCTTTAAGATGTAATTTATAGAAATATCTGCTCTGCAACGCTGCCGCAGAACAACAAATTCATGACATGTTCGAGCCAATAAATTCCGATTCTCATTCTGAAATACCTGTGTGAAATGAATGGGGGAGCAGGCTATTTGATCAAAGCAGGAAAAGAATGAATGAAATGTAACTTTCCCTTGAAATGAATCTCCAGTGGTGGCATCAAGAATGGAGCTCCATGAACAAACCTCAATCTGATGAACCAAGGGGAAGATATCTAACTTAAATTTAAAATGTAGACATACAGCACAGTGACAGGCCATTTCGGCCCATGAGCCCATGCCGCCCAATAACACCCAAATTAACCAACAACCCCAGGTACATTTGCAATGGTGGGAGGAAACTGGAGCCCCCGGGGAAAACTCATGCAGGTATGGGGAGAACATACAAACTCCTTACAGACAGCGTGGGATCCGTACCCCAGTCCCGATTGCTGTCGCTGTAACAGAGCTGTGTGAACTGCTGCACCAACCACGAGCAGGACAATGTGATGATTGGAGGATGGCTGGATTGGAGAGCATTTGCTGGACGAACTTGGATTGTTTTATCTGGATTATCGAAGGCCCAACTCATCCATGCTTACCAAATTGGCATTCCGTGTTAGTCCCACTTGTCCACATCTCTCCAAACCCTTCCTATTCATAAATCTATCCAACAGTCTTTTGAACATTGTAATTGTACTCAGTTCTAAATTTTCCTCTTGCACCTTGTCCCAGATACCCACTACCCTCTGAGTGAAAAAGTTATCCCTCAGCTTCCTCTTAAACCTCTCCCCTCTCACCTTAATCCAATGCCCCCTGGTTCCAGAATCATTTACCTTGAGAAATTGTTTGAATATTTACTTTATCCACATAGAACACTACAGCAGAGTACAGACCCTTCGCCCTCAAAGTTGTACTGACCCATATATTCCTAAAGAATTACTAAATCCTCTCTACCCCACAACCTTTCACTTTTCCTCCATCCATGTGCCTGTCTGAGGGTCTGTTAAATGCTCCTGTTGTTCCAGCCTCCATCTCCATCCCTGGCCAGGCATTCCAGGCACCCACAACTCTGCATTAAAAAAACTACCCCTGATATCTCCCCCAAACTTCCCTCCCTTAACTACATATGCCCTCTGGTTCCTGCCCTGGGAAACAGGTGTTGCTGCCTACCCTATCTATGCCTCTCTATCAAGTCCACTCTCATCCTTCTTTGCTCCAAAGCAAAAAGTTCCAGTTCTGCTAACCTAGCCTCATAAGACTTACTTTCTAATCCAGGCAACATCCTGGTAAATCTCCTCTGCACCCTCTCCATAGCCTCCACATCCTTCCTGTAATGAGGTGACCAGAACTGAACACAATACTCGGTGTGGTCTTACCAGAGATTTGTAGAGTTGCAACATGATCTCTCTACTCTCAAATTCAGTCCCACTATTAATGAAGCCCAGCATCCCATAGCCCTTATGATTTTTTTACAAGCTAGTGAAAATAATCTATCAAGAACCTATCTGTTAATTAACTCATGAACCTTGGAAAGAAAACGTCAGCTCTCTACCTTCAATATGGAATCACCTTCATCAAAGGGTGGGACAGTTAGTGCAACGCTGTTACCCTTCACCTTAAGTCCATGCATCCACCCTGCAGAAAACATCTGTGAGCATTCACTTTATTCCATGCCCCTCATGATTTTATAAACCTCTGCAAGCTCGTCCCTCAGCCTTTGATGCACCAGGGAAAACAGCATCTCCTGACAGTGAATGCTCTCCAATCCAGGCAACATCCTGGTCAGCATCTATAGTGTGGATTGTGGAGGGTCTTTTGGCTCTCCATCTGGAACCTAGTCGTAGGTCACCTCACCTGCCAATCGAGGTCAAGCACTGCCCACTGGCCAGCACACACCATAGAACTGCAGAACCATAGAAAACTACAGCACAGAAAACAGGCCATTTGGCCCCTCTAGTCTGTGCCAAAACATCATTCTTCTAGTCCCACTGATCTACCCCCATTCCATAACCCTCCAGACCTCTCCCATCCATGTATCCGATTTATTCTTAAAACCTAAGAGTGAGCCTGCATTTGCCACGGCATATGGCAACTCATTGCACACCCTAAAGTTCCCCTCTAAACCTTTCACCCTAAAGCCATGTCCTCTTGTACTTATCTCTCCTAATCTCAGAGGAAAGAACCTACTTACATTTACTCTGTCTATACCCCTCATAACTTTGTAAATCTCCCCTCATTCTCTTATGCTCTAAGGAATAAAGTCCTAACCTGTTTAATCTTTCCCTGTAACTCAACTCCTGAAGGCCCAGCAACATCCCAGTAAATCTTCCCTGCATTCTTTTGATCTTACTGATATCCTTCCTTCAGCCATGAGAGCCGCTGGTTATCTGTGAGTAGTCATTGGTGTTTATTGATATTTATTGATGTTTATTTAGTTATTTAATTCTAAGGGCCAGTCTATGTATTTATTTAATTTTCCGGGTTGAAGTTGAAAATCAGGTGGAGGACCAGTGCGTGGGCGTGTGACGTTGGTAGAATTTAAAAAGGGAAGGATCGACTTACCTTGCTGTTCACATGGTGAGGAGCTTTCAGCCAGATGTGTCTGATGACTTCTGGTAATTGATTATTGTGGGAGGGATAATTGGGAAATTAGGAAAAATTACCAGGAACCAATAAAAAGGAGGGTTCACTAAGGGAGTGACCCAGTGAATGTGTGGCCTCGTGAAGGAGTGGGTCTTCAAGGCTTTGGCTTGCGAGGTCCATGAGAGGTAAGATTTGGTAAGTCACTTTTTGAGTTTATCTTAATTACTCTAAATTGAAGAGCAGGTGATGGAGGCAGTTAGAGCAGTTGAGTGCTCTGATTGCAGGATGTGGGAGGTCAGGGACAGCACTGATGTTCCTGATAATGACACTTGCAAAAGTTGCATCCAGTTGCAGCTCATGGAACCCTGGGTTAGGGAACTGGAGTTGCAGCTGTATGAATTGTGGATCATAAGGGAGGCGGAGGCGGAGGCGGAGGCGGAGGCGGAGGCGGAGGCGGAGGCGGAGGCGGAGGCGGAGGCGGAGGCGGAGGCGGAGGCGGAGGCGGAGGCGGAGGCGGAGGCGGAGGCGGAGGCGGAGGCGGAGGCGGAGGCGGAGGCGGAGGCGGAGGCGGAGGCGGAGGCGGAGGCGGAGGCGGAGGCGGAGGCGGAGGCCCCCAACACTCAGGAGTCAGGGAAATGGGTAGCTGTGAGGAAAGGGAAAGGGGGGAGACAGGCAGTGCAGAGAACCCCTGTGGTTATTCCCCTTAACAACAAGTATACTACTTTGGATACTATTGGGGGGGGGGTAAGATCTACAGGGAATAAGTCATGGAGTTTGGGTCTCTGGCACAGGGGCTGGACCCTTGGCTCAGAAGGGAAGGGGGGGAGAGAGTAGGGCTCTTGTAGTTGGGGACTCACTGGTTAGGGGAGCAGATAAGAGGTTTGCTGGATGGAATTAGAGATCCTGGTTGGTATGTTGCCTCCCAGGTAGCAGAGTCAGGGATGTCTCTGATCAAGTCTACAGCATTCTGAAGGGGGAGGGTGAGCAGCCAGAAGTCGTGACCCATGTGGGGACCAATGACATAGAAGTGGGCATGAGATCCTGAAAAGGGATTATGTAGAGTTAGGGAAGATGACCTCAAGGACGGTGATCTTGGGATTGCTGCCTGTGCCATCCACTAGTGAGGGTAAGAATAGGAAGTTGTGGAGGATGAATTGTGGAAGCTCAGGAGCTGGGGCAAGGGGAGAGATTTCTGGATCATTGGGTTCTCTTCTGGGGCAAGTCTGACCTTTACAAAAGGAATGGGCTGCTCTTGAACTGGAGGGGGACCAATATCCTGGCAGGCAGGTTTGCTAGAGCTGTTGGGGAAGGTTTAAACTAGTTTGGCAGGGGGTGGAATCAGAATGAAAGTAGAGAGAGTAGGGAGGAGGAACAGCTAGAACGGAAGGGAGGGATGGAACAGAATTTAAAAAACAAATGGAGGGAGGAAGGTAAAGGTAGTTGATAACAAAAGGACCATATGTGGAGGACAGTCTCTCAAGTGCATATATTTTAATGCAAGGAGCATAGTGAACAAGAAGGATGAGCTTAAGGCATGGATGGCCACATGAAAATACGATATTGTGGCCATCAGTGAAACCTGGTTGCAGGAAGGACATGCTTGGCAGTTAACTATTCCAGGATCCTGTTGTTTTAACCATGTTAGAACAGGGGGGGTTAAAAGGTGGAGGAGTTGCATTGCTTATTAGAGAGAACATTACAGCAATGCTGTGGCAGGATGGTTTGGTGGGATCATCCAGCGAGGTTATTTGGGTAGAATTGAGGAATGGCAGAGGCATGAATACATTAATGAGAGTGTATTATAGACCCCCCACATGGCCTGAGGGAATTAGAGGAGCAAATTTTAAAGAGATTGTGCATATGTGTAATAAACACAAGGTGGTAGGTGCAGGAGATTTCAACTTTACAAACATTAACTGAGACACCCATACAGTAAGAGGACTGGATGAGGAAGAGTTGGTTAAGTGTATTCAGGAAAGTTTTCTTAATATGTAGAAGAACTGACTTGAGAGGGAGCAGTTTTGGATTTCCTATTAGGGAACGAGATAGGTCAGGTGACAGGTTTGTGTTGGGGAACACTTTGGGTCTAGTGATCACAATACTATTAGCTTTAGGCTAGTGATGGAAAAGAATAGAGGTGGGCCAAAGGTTGAGATTCTTGATTGGAAGAAAGCAAATTTCGAGGGGATGAGAAAAGATTTGGAGGGTGTGGATTGGGATAAGATATTTTCAGGGAAGAATGTAGCAGATAAATGGAGGTTAAAAAATAAGTCCCCGTGAGGATAAAAAGAAAGGTTAGAAACTGTAGGGAGATATGGTTTTCAAAAGATATTGGGAACTTGGTTCGGAGGAAGAAGGATGTGTACAAAGGGTATAAACAGAAGGTAATGGATGAACTGCTTGAGGAATATAAGGAGTGTAAAAAAAAAAAAAAAAAAAAAAAAAAAAAAAAATCTTAAGAAGGAAATGAGATTGGCTAAAAGGAGAAATGAAATTGCTTTGGTAGGAAAAGTAAAAATAAATCCAAAGGGTTTCTACAGGTACATTAAAAGGAAAAATATAGTGAGGGATTCAATTGGACCCCTTGAAGATGAGAGGGGGAGGGGGGAGGCTCCATGAGAAGCCAGAGGAGATGGGTGAAATTTCAAATGATTTTTTTTTCTTCAGTTTTCACTAAGGAATAGAATATTGAGACAGATGAAGTGAAGAAATATGGTCAGGAGCTCATGGATAATAGAAGAATTAATGAGGAAGTAGTGTTGGTTATATTGAAAAAGATCAAGGTGGATAAATCTCCAGGTCCTGACAAAATATTCCTGAGGACCCTGAGGGAGCTTAATGAACAAATAGTGGGGGCGTTGATGGAAATATTTAAAATGTCACTGGCCACGGGGGAAGTGCCAGAGGACTGGAGGGTGGCTCGTGTTGTTCCGCTGTTCATAAAAGTATCCAAAAATAAACCTGGTAATTATAGTCCTGTAAGTTTGACATCAGTGATGGGTAAATTAATGGAAAGTGTTCTTAAGAGATGGTATATACAACTATTTGTAAAGGACGGATTGATTCGGAGTAGTCAGCATGGTTTTGTACATGGGAGATCATGTCTAACAAACCTTAAAGTTTTTTGAGGAGGTTACTAAAAAGGTTGATGAGGGGAAGGTGCTGGATGTTGTCCATTTGGATTTTAGTAAGGCTTTTGATAAGATTCCCCATAGGAAGTTGGTAAGGAAAGTGGAAGCATTAGGTATTAGTGATGAAGTTGTGAGATGGATTCAGCTATGGTTGGATGGGAGATGCCAGAGAGTAGTGGTGGAAAATTGTTTGTCAAATTGGAGGCCGGTGACGAGTGGAGTTCCTCAGGGATCAGTACTGAGTCCACTGCTGTTTGTCATATATATTAATGATCTAGATGATAGCATGGCAAATCGGACTAGTAAATTTGCAGATGATTCAAAATTTGGCAGTGTTGTGGACAGGGAGGAAGATTATCAAAGCTTCCAGGGTGATATAGGACAGTTAGAAGAGTGGGCTGGAAGATGGCAGATGGAGTTTAATACTGATAAATGTGAGATGCTACATTTTGGTAGGACTAATTAAAATAGGACATGTACGTTAAATGGCAGACGATTGAGGAGTGCAGTGGAACAAAGGGATATAGGAGTCATGGTACATAATTCTCTGAAAGTTGAAACACATGTGGCTAGGGTGGTGAAGAAGGCATTTAGTATGTTGGCTTTCATAAATCAGAGTATAGAATACAGGAGTTGGAATGTTATATTGAAATTGTATAAAGCATTGGTGAGGCCAAATTTAGGATATTGTGTGCAGTTTTGGTCACCGAATTACAAAAACAGTATAGAGAAAATGCAGTGGAGGTTTATGAGAATGTTGTTGGCTTTCAGGGTTTGAGTTACAGGGGAAGGTTGAGCAGGCTGGGACTTTATTCCCTGGAGCATAGAAGGTTGAGGGGTGATTTGATAGAGGTATTCAAAATTATAAGGGTGATAGATAGAGTCAACGTGCACAGGCTTTTTTTTCCACTGAGAATGGGGGAGATTCAAACAAGACGGCATGGATTGAATGTAAAAGGGGAAAAGTTTAATGGAGACTAAGGGGAAATTTTTCATGCAGAGGGTGGTGGGGGTATGGAATGAACTTCCAGCAGTGGTGGAAGAAGTGAGAATGATAATATTCAAGGAAAGATTGGCTAGGTATATGGACGGGAGAGATGTGGAGGGTTATAGGCCAAATGTGGATCGGTGGGACGAGGTGGGAAAAGATGTTCAGCACAGACTAGTAGGGCCATATCGGCCTGTTTCTGTGCTGTAAATGGTTATATGGTAGTTTGGCCACCAGAAATGCACACAA
Organism: Narcine bancroftii; assembly: GCF_036971445.1. Lineage (NCBI taxonomy): Eukaryota > Metazoa > Chordata > Chondrichthyes > Torpediniformes > Narcinidae > Narcine > Narcine bancroftii. Next base: position 146,238,329 of record NC_091473.1, read on the forward strand.
TGCTCCAAATTTGGCCTCACTGATGTTTTACACTGTAATGACAATAACCACACCAGCAATGCGAGTATAAGACAGCTTTAATAAACTAATATGTACACTAAGAGGTCTTGTCTCTCTGCGAGACGAACCTGGAAGTCTAGACTGTAGCTCTGGACTGTTTTATATACAAGGTCATTGGGATGACCCCTGGTCACCTAGTGGTGTAATTACATATCACCACATTAACCCTCCCTTAAAAAAAAATAGTTATTTCCCCCTTCCCCCCCCCCCCCCCCGCCTTCTCCTTCCCTTGTTTGTAAGTTCATGTCCAAAATTTTTCATGGCTTCCGTTGCCTTCTGGACCTCCTCGGTAGTGGTATAGGGTTGGGGAGTGCAGTCTGCCTTTTGGCCTTTCTTGGTGGAAGTGTGGGAGTGGGAAGTACTAGATGGCCATGTGGCCAAGTGGGCTGGAGATCCTCTTGATTGGGATTAGGTCCTGCCATCAAGTCTAGGGTGGTGATATTTTGTGGGACAGGCGTACCTAGGGTCCTGATTTCTGGGGTAGGTGATGCAATCCTCTGTGGTGACTCGATGGACGACTGTTCTAGTGACTGCTGCTGTGCTCCTTGTTGGTCTGTAGACATCTGTGTTTCCTTCGCGTTGCTCACACATCCAGCTGGCACGAGATCCCTAGTGGCCACCGAGTCTTTTCCATCTGGGAATGTGACGAAGGCATACTGAGGGTTTGTGTGCCTCAACTCCACTTGATCCATCAGCAGGTCTACTTTGTGGGGTCTGCAGTGCTTCCGGAGGAGAACAGGTCCCGGTATCATCATCCACATAGGCAGCATCGTGCCCGTCGTGGCTTTCCTTGTGAAAGAAAAGATACGGTCATGTGGGGTCATGTTAGTGGCAGGACACAACAAAGAACGTATAGAGTGTAGGGCTTCTGGCAACACTTCTTGCCATCTAGTAACAGGCAGGTCTTTTGCTTTTAAAGTCAAGAGGACTGTTTTCCAGATAGTGGCATTTTCCCTTTCGACTTGTCCATTCCCCCTGGGATTGTAACTTGCAGTGTGGCTGGTAGCAATCTCTCTCTCATGCAGGTACTGCTGTACTTCTGCACTCATGAATGCAGCTCCCCTGTCTATGTGTATGTAGATCGGGTACCCAAATATGCTGAAGATGGGTTGGAGGCATTTTATAACAGTGGGTGCTGATACATCAGAACACAGGATTGCGAAGGGGAAACGGGAATATTCACCTATTACGTTTAGGAAATAGACATTCCTATTATTGGACGGGAGTGGGCCTTTAAAATCGAGGCTGAGGCGCTCGAAAGGTTTGGTAGCTTTTATCGGGATGGCTTTGTCTGGCCGGTAAAATTGCGGTTTGCTTCCGCACAGATGGGGCAGCTCTAGTTCACTGACCTCACTTCCACTCCTGAAAATAGGAGGTTTTGGGTTTTAATGAAGTGAAACAGTCTAGCGACCCCCGGGTGGCCCAGCTCATTGTGCAAGCTCTGCAACTGGGATGTGTGGTTAAGGATGGCACAAGTGCCTCTGGACGGTGAGTCTGGGGGCTCGTTGAGTCTCCCGGGGCGGTATAGAATGTCGTAGTTCAATGTAGACAATTTTATCCACCAGCACAGGATTTTGTCATTCTTAATTCTACCCCTGTTCTGGTTACCAAACATAAAAGCCACAGACCATTGGTCCGTGACGAGGATGAAGTGTTTGCACGCCAGATATTGTCGCCAGTGCCTTACTGCTTCCACAATGGCTAGGGCCTCCTTCTCTACTGCTGATCCCTGTAGGGTTCGTGAGGAAAAAGGCCACCGGTCGTCCGTCATGGTTTAGGGTGGCTGCCAGAGCCACATTGGATGCATCGTTTCTACTTGAAACGGGATCGACTCATCTATGGACCACATGGTAGCTTTAGCGATATGGTCCCTAATGTCCCTGAATGCTCTGGTGGCTGCTGGCCTCAGTGGGAAAACTGAGGCTTTATAAGTGGGCAGGCCCTGTTGGCCTAGTTGGGGACCCATTGGGCGTAGTAAGCGAACAGCCCCAAACACCTTTTTTAGTGCTTTCAGCGTGTGTGGCACTGGGAGGTCTAGGAGAGGGCACATATGGGCTGGGTCTGTGCAGATTTTCCCCGTTCTGAACTATGTAGCCCAGGATTGGCAACTTCCTGGCACTAAAGACGGATTTGCCTCTCTTGTATGTTAGGTTCCTTACCTCGGCTGTCTGGAAGAAGCATTTTAAATTTGTGTCATGATCCTCCTGAGTGTGCCCTCAGATTGTCACGTGGTCTAAGTAGGGGAACACTGCTTTCAGTTGGAACTCATCTACTATTTGGCCCATTTCTCTCTGAAACGGGGACACTCTATTGGTGACACCGAAGGGGAGTTGCAGAAATTGATACACCCTGCTGTCTGCCTTAAATGCTGTGTAAATGCGATCGCTGTATCTAATGGGCAGTTGGTGGTATACTGCCTTCAGGTCTATGGTGGAGAACACCTTGTACTGTGCAATGTTGTTGACCATGTCTGCTATACGTGGCAAGGGGTAAACATCTAGTTGTGTAAATTTGTTGATTGTCTGGCTGTAATCCACTACCACGCGCAGTTTTTCTCCTGAGTTTACTACAACCACCTGGGCTCTCCAGGGGCTGGTGCTCTGCTCTATGATGCCCTCCTGTAGTAGCCTGCAGACCTCTGTCCTAATGAAGGCTCTGTCTCTTGGGCTGTACCTCCTGCTCTTTGTGGCTATTGATGTGCATTCTGGGGTCAGGTGTGTGAACAGTGGAGGGGGTTCTATGTTCAGGACAGACAGGCTGCAGTGTCATTTCTTCGTAAGGCGTAGTGGGGGGTGAGGCCCGTTGTACACTATTGTAATACTTTCTAACTGACACTGAAAATCTAACACCAATAGTACCGGGGGACAGAGGTGAGGGAGTACTAGTAATTTGAACCCTTTGTATTTTGTGCCCTGGATTTCTAGAGTAACCCTGCAAAACTGTTAATCTCAGCCGCAAGGCTGCTGGCTGCTAACAGGATCTGGTGCTCACTCGGGTGTGTGGGGAGGGCAAGGTGGTTGACTAACCCCTGGTCAATAAAACTTTCAGTGCTTCCACTATCTATTAAGCAATTTACCCTCACATCATTAATTTTGATGCACACAGTGGCATCAGATAAATTGTGTGGACTCGCCTGATTCATGCGTAGGGAAGCAAGTCTGGCGTGTCCTTCGTGTCCTTCCATCCGATAGTACTCGGCGTCATATTCATCTCCTGAAGACTGTGTCCTCTGCTTTGTAGCGTTTGTCCAAGATGGCCGGCTGCACATGGCATTCTTCTTCTGTTTGTCTGTGGAGAAAGAAGAGCTTTCCTGCCTCTCATTAGCATGGGAATGGGCCTTGGCTGTGGCCTTGGGGCTTCTGCAGACTTTGGCATAATGCCCTCATTTTCCACAGTTGGAATGACTTTTTTCTCTGGCAGGGCAGAGGGCTCTGGGGGTCCTTTCTTTGTCCACTGATAAAGCACTTGGGACCCTCAAGGTGTAATGCTGCTGTGAATTCCTGTGAGGCAGCATACTTTTCTTTTTGTGGGGCTAGAGAGTCCAGCAGGGTGACGTTTGTCCAAGCCCCAGGGTCCTGTGAGTACTCCCCCAATTCTTTCCTGGTGCTTTCTAAAGCTTCTGCAATAGTCTCTGCCTCTTCTAGCCCCACCATTCCTTTCTCCAGCAATCGATGTCTCATCTCAGTGGACCGTATGCCCGCAACAATTCTGTCCCTAATAAGGTCCTTCACATACTCCTGAGGTGATACTGTTTTAAATTTGCAGCCTCTCGCCAGGACTTTCAGATTGAGTATAAAGTCTCTGGCAGACTCCCCTACTTGTTGTGACCTGGTCACGAGTCTGTACTGGGAGTGGAGTTCGCTATGCCCCTTAATGTAATGCCTCTGTGAAGTGCTCATTGCCTCTTGGTAGGACCTGGCATCTTGTATAAGGGAGAAAGGGTGGTTTCCCAGCATTAATAGCTCTTTATCCGATGCCTCAGCACCCTCCACATAAATCAGAAAGCATCTCTGCCAGTGGCCGAAATGCGTGCCAGCTCTGGGATTTCTGGGGTCGAGTTCCAGCCTGTCTGGTCACAGCACATGGCTAAACCACAGTCTCTGGTCCCTTAGGTAATGTGGGAGCACCCTGGGGATGGTTCCCGGTCTCTACATGGTCTCTGGGCCTAGGTGTAGCAAGGGTGGACCCTGGGGTACTGGGAGCTGCTAGTAGAGCCTCTGTGGGGCTTGTGCCTGCTGGAAGAGTAACCTGGATGCTTGGGGCTGTTGGCTGAGTCTCTGGCTTTGTGATGTTTGCAGTGGGTTTGGGGGGGGGGGGGAAATCCCAGTGGTAGCGTCAGATCTCTGTGGTACTGGGAAAGCTGCTGCTGGGGGAGTGATGGTAGTGGTGTCTGCTTTCTCTGGCTCTGGAGTGGTTGGAAATTCTGCACGTGCGTGGTAATCGGGAGCATGACTTGTGGAGATCCTTCCACCCGCGCTTGTGGTGGCCCCTTTCTGATTGGACTGGGGTTTAGGGTTGGCGGTGCCTCTACCGTTGAATCCATGGGCAGACAGGGCTCTTGGCCATTTCTTACCTGTCCTATCATACTTCTGTGGTCTTCCCTGCATTCCACCACAATTCCAGTATGGTGGCGCCTCGCCATCTCTGTCCTTGGATGCACGAGTGTGCTGGTCATCCCCGGATTCCATTCCTCAGGATGAGTCTCCAGGTGGTCGGGAGTGCACATTGGACCAGAAGCAGCTTCCATCCTAGTAGCTATGATATTAGTTTATTAAATTGTGCTGACAATAACCACAACAGCAGTGCGAGTATAAGACAGCTTTAATAAACTAATATGTACACTAAGAGGTCTTGTCTCTCTGCGAGACGAACCTGGAAGTCTAGACTGTAGCTCTGGACTGTTTTATATACAAGGTCACTGGGATGACCCCTGGTGACCTAGTGGTGTAATTACATATCACCACATATACAACCTCACCATAACATCTCAACACTTGGTCAATGGCCTCTTTAAATGCCCCAATGATGCCTGGGTCAGACTCTTCAGCTGATAGTACTATAAAGTCCACCACATGTGAGCCATCTTCCTCTTTCTGGGTTGAATCCTTGCCCAACTTCAGGTTGGGAACCATGGGCAACACTGAAGAGTCATTGATAAGGTCTGCACAGACAAAGGGTGGGAAGCTGTTGTATTGGAAGCTATGCCTAGTGTCCCTAGTTTAGTTAGATAACAGCTGTGCCTGTGCTAGACATATGAAGGGGTGGCAGGTAACTTGATTATACAGCTTTCTATTTGTGAGTGTCATTTAATCTGGCGAGTGTGTGTATATGTGTGAATTTGACCTCTGTTGTAAACTCACCTACACATACACACATCTCCTGTACCCTCTCCAAATCTCTGCATCCTTCCTGTTATCAAGTCAAGTAAGTTGAGTCAACTTTATCATTCATATAATGCTCACATGGTAGGACAAGATCGTGTTTTTCCAGGATCATGCAGTGCATTTACATAGATACATTAGGAAAGCTGTTAACACCTTAAAATATTAAGACGTACACACTAAAAGTCCATAGTACACTATCCAATTCTTTACTGAGAGTTCAGGAGCCTGATGGCTTGGCGGGGGGGGGGGGGGTGGTTTCCTATTCTGGATGTAAGGGCCCGAGTGGTACGGTACCTCCTGCCAGATGGCAGAAGGGAGAGGAGTTTGAGAAGGGCATGTGGAGTCCTTAACAATGTTCATTGCCTTTCACCTGCATCGAGTGTTGTAGATGTCCTTCATGGTAGGAAGAGAGCCGCCAATGCTTTTTCTGTGATTTCACTATCCTTTGCGGGGTCTGAGGTGGACCAGCTCCAAACCAGGTGGTGATGCAGTTGCACAGATCGCTCTCGACACATCCTCTGTATAATGTTGTGAGGATGGAGGGTGGGAGATGAACTTTGCTCAGCCTTTCTAGGAATTAGAGGCGCTGCTGGGCTTTCTTGGCTCTGGAGCTGGTGTTATGGGACCAGGTGAGGTTCTCTGCCAGGTGCACTCCAAGGAATTTGATACTCTTGATGATCTCAATGGTGGAACAGTCAATGGTCAGCAGTGTGGTCCCCATACCTCCTGAAGTCGACAACCATCTCTTTTTTTGTTCTTATTTAAGTTCAGATACAGGTTGTTGGCTCTGCACCAGTCTGATAATATCTGCACTTCGTCTCTGCATGCTTCCTTCTCATTCTTACCGAGGTGGCAACTAGAACACAGAATCCTCTAAATGTGGCCTGCCCGAAACTTTGATCCAGTGGCAATGCAACTTCCTGTGTGCTCTATATCCCAGCTGATGACTGTAAGAGGGAACGTGTTGAGTGAGGACTCCATGTCACAGTGAACAAAGTAACTTTGCAGACTGATCGCACAAATCCATAGTGACTTGGACAATTTCAGATTCTGCTGCAACACTGCACAGAAAGTAAAGAACTTTAGAAGAGCAGTTTCAGTTGTAACCAGAGAAGATTATTTTTCAAGGTCAAGTTTATTATCATCTGACTACATATACAAGCGGACGAAACAGCATTTCTCCGGAACACAGTGCATGTGCATGCACAGAAAATACAGTGGATAATAATCACATATTTAAATAAAGATAATTTACATTAAATCATTCCAAAATATTTATACACATCTACATGGTTAGTTGATACTGTTCATCATTCCCACGTCCTGCAAGAAGAAGCTATTTCCCAGCCTGGCAGTCCTGATTTTGGTGCTCCTGTACCTCCTTCCTGATGGTAGTAGGTCAAAGATCGTGTGCTGGGTGGAAAGGGTCCTCAATAGTTCTTTGAGCCCTCTTTAAGTAACACTCCCAGTGAAAGTTGTTAATAGGGGAAAGGGAGACCCCAGTGATCTTCTGGGCTGTTTTGATCAATAAAGGAACAGAAATAGGCCCTTTGGCCCATCGAGTCTGCTCCACAACTCCACCCTGATCTAAACTCCCATTTACTTCTGAATTTTGTCCTTTTCCCCATATCTCATGATACCCTGACTAATTAGATACCAAATCAATCTCCTCTTTAAACTCCCCCAATTGCCTCCACAGCTGTAAGTGTCAATGAATTCCACAAATCTGCGACCCGCTGGCTAAAGAAATTTCTCCTCATCTTTGTTTTAAATGGGTACCTTCTAATTCTAAGACTGAACCCGCTTGTTCTGGATTCACTCACCAAGGGAAACAGCTTATGTATTGATTTCTGGTCTGATACTTTGCAGTTTCTGTCCAACACCATGATGTAGCCAGAGAGGAACACTCAATTATGCTCCTTTTGTCAAGATGGGGGCTGGTCATCTTGGCCTCCTCTACATCCTTTCAGAAATGTAGTCAGAACTATTTTGCTGTAAGAAACACCAACTCTTCACATGAGTTCAAGGGTCTGCCTGGAAATGGGCTTTTGCCAAGTTTCATGTTCAGTGCTAATACCCAACAGAGTAGCCTTCAAATAGAATTTGGACATTGGCCATCTAGTTTGAAATTTAAGTAGGTTAGGCTGAAAAATAAACTCTAGACTAGAAAAGCATCAAGTAGTGGTTAGTGTAACATGATTAGAACATTACACTACAGCATAGTACAGGCCTTTCGGCCCCAAATGTTGTGCTCACCCATATATTCCTTAAAGAAAATGCTAAACCCTCCCTACCCCATAACTCTTTGTTTTATTTTAATCCATGTGCCTGTCTGTGGGTAAAAATTTATCCTCTAAATGTGGCCTGGCCCAACCTTTGATCCAGTGCCTGTCTCCCGTAAACTTCCCTCCCTTCACTTTGCACACATGTTCTCTGGTGTTTACTATTTTTGCCCTGTGGAAAAAAAGGCACTGGATAATCACCCCATCTATTCCTCTCATAATTTTGTAGACCTCTATCAAGACTCATCCTCTGTGCTTCAAAGAGAAAAGTCCCAGCTCTGTTGACCTTGCCTCATAAGACATTTTCCAATCAAGACAATATCCTGGTAAATCTTCTCTGTTTTCCACATCATTCCTATAATGAGTTGACCAGAGCTGGACACAATACTCCAAGTCTGGTCTTACCAGAGAATTGTAGAGTTGCAACATGACCTCTTGACTCTTGAACTCAATCTTCCTATTAATGAATCCCATCGGCCACCTTAACTATCCTATCATCCTGCACGGTGACCTTGAGCGATGCATGGATTTGGACCCCAAGGTCCCTCTGTTCATCTACATTCTTAAGTAACCAACCATTAACCCTGTACTCACCCTTCTGGTTTGTCCTTCCAAAATTCATCACCTCAAACTTATCTGGATTGAAATCCATCTGCCACTTTTCTGCCCAACTCTGCATCCTGTCTGTATCCTCTTGTAACCTTTGACAACCTTCAGTTCCATTTACAACTCCTCCAATCTCGGTATTATTCTCTAACTTCTAACCCATCCTTCCATCCAGGTCATTTATAAAAATCACAAAGAGCAGGGGTCCCAGACAGATCCTTGTAGCACTCCATTAATCACTGACCTCTAGGCAGAATACTTTCCTTCCACTACTCCTCTCTTCTAACTACATCAAGCCAATTTTTTTATCCACACAGCCAAAGTTCCATGGATCCCATGCCTCATGACTTGATTGAGGAATGAAGGGGTATGAGGAACTGCCCCAGAGAATTGAGGCTAACATACATCAGTCAGGATCACTTTGAATGGTGGGGGAAGTCCTGAGGGGCCATGAATTTTTTGTGATTTTGTTGTGGACAATATTGTCAAAAAAACCAGTAAAACCCTAGTATCTGGCACCTATTGGGATTGATGGATAGCAGATTTATATTCTGGTTGCTTTTTTATTTCAAACTTTATTTAAAGATAGAAAAAACATAACATACAGTCCAGTAATAATCAAAAATTGATTTTAAAAATATATATATAAACAAGAAACATTTTTTTTAAAAACCCAAACCCACCCCTCCAGCCAACACCCTTAAGGGGAGCCAAAAATATAAATAAATATATATATATATAAATATTATATATATATAAATATTATATATATATAAATATTATATATATATAAATATTATATATATATAAATATAAATATTATATAAATAAATAAATATACATATAAATATAAATATATATTTATATATATAAATGAATATATATAAATGAATATATATAAATGAATATAAATAAATAAATATAAATAAATAAATAAATATAAATAAATAGATGTGTGTGTGTGTATATATATATATATATATATATATATATATATATATATAAATATCTATATATCTCTCTCTCTCTCTATATATATATATATATATAAATTCTAAATGTTAAGACCAATTCAAAGTATATCTAAATGCCTATATTCCAAACACGGAGACCATTTGCCAACAAAAATGGAATAATTATCATGTAAATTATGGGTAATTTTTTCCATAACAATACAAGCTTTCAATTCATTTTGCCAACGTAGTATATTAACCTCTGAACTGTCTTTCCAAGTACTCGTCATTTACGCGCTACTGATAACACCAAACGTACAAAAGCAATTTGAATTTTATCCAAACCTAATCCCCTCAACGAAATCAAATTACCCAACAAGAAAATCGTTGGGTCTAATGGTAATGTAAAGTTATACAGTTTTTCCAAAACTACTTTAATTCCTTGCCAGAATGGTTGAACTTTAACACAAGTCCAAACAGCATGTAAAAAAAGTTACAATACATGAATCACATCGAAAACACAAGTCTGAATAACTAAACCCATATTTTTTCAGTTTATCCGAAGTCAAATATAATTGATGTAAAAAATTATAATTAACCATTCCATATCTTGCATTAGTCAATTTGATTACATTGTCCTGACACATATCTGCCCAATCATCTTCAGGAAAAATAAACACTAAATCACTCTCCCATTTAAGTTTAGATTTTTCCCAATCCAGTTTATCCATATTATCTTGTAACAAATTATACATAACCGAAATATAGTCCTTCTTTGGTACAGAGGAAATCAAAGACTCAAATCTCAACAAAGTAGGTAAATTCATTTCTCTCTACCATAATTATCTTTTACCAAGGCTCTAGGTTGGTAATACATAAACCAAGAATTTACAGATATATCAAATCTCTCTCTCTCAATTGATTAAAAGAAAGAAATTGTCCCTCATCAAAACAATCCTGCATTGTCTTTATACCCTTAAAATCCCAACTCTTTAAATAATTATTAAACATTGAAAAATAAATAAGCTGATTATTATACAATGGAGTTAAAATTGATAATTTATCTTTTGATCCCAAAACCATATTTTTTAAATCCAGATCTTTAACAAATATTAATTTACCTTTCCATAAAAATTCATGCACTACTTTATTTAAATCCTGAAAAAAAACCTTTTGAAAGTAAACAAGGTATTGATTGAAATAAATATTGAATTGGGGGGGGGGGGAATTATTCATTTTAATGCAATTGACCCTACCAATCAAAATTAATGGAAGATCTTTCCACTTAATCAAATCTATTTTAATATAGGCACACCATTTAACTGATACAATGACTGATAATTAACATCTACAAACACACCTAAATATTTAATTTTATTTGTCCACCTTAATTATGTAATAATTTTAAATTCTGAATAATCTCCTATTCAAACTGGTAAAATTTCATTTTTATCCCATTTAACTTTATATCCTGACAGTTCTCCAAATTTCCACAAACACTCTTGTAACTGCTTCAACGACTGTTCCAGTTCCATCAAATATATCAATACATCATCTGCAAATAAATTAATCTTATATTCTTCATTCATAGCCTTCATCCCTCTAATTTCATCATTTTGCCTAATAGTCTGGGCTAATGGTTCAATAACCAATGCAAATAAGGCTGGTGACAATGGAGAGCTCTGCTGAGTTGAAAGAGTTAACCTAAATTGTAAAGAAATATGACCATTTGTCAACACCCTAGCAATTGGCTTCGAATATAAAGCTTTAACCCAACCAATAAAAAAGGGCCGAATTTAAACTTTTCTAACACCTTAAATAAAAAATCCCACTCAACCCTATCAAAAGCCTTTTCTTCATTTAGTGCAACTACCATAGGATGGTTAGGCTGCTTTTGGTATGCATGGACAAAAGTAATTAATCTAAAAATATTATCTGATGCATTTCTGTTCTTAATAAAACCTGTTTGATCAATATGTATCAACTTAGGAAAATATGTAGCAAGTCTATTAGCTAATACCTTGGCTATAATTTTATAATCTACATTTAATAAAGAAATAGGTCTATATGAAGACACTTCTAATGGATCTCTATCTTTTTTTGGGATAACAGTTATTAAAGCACTTGAACAAGATTCCAGCAGCTTCTGTTCTTCAGTAACTTGTTTCTCTTTCTTTGGTTTGGCTTCGCAGACGAAGATTTATGGAGGGGTAAATGTCCACGTCAGCTGCAGGCTCGTTTGTGGCTGACAAGTCCAATGCGGGACAGGCAAACACGGTTGCAGGGGAAAATTGGTTGGTTGGGGTTGGGTGTTGGGTTTTTCCTCCTTTGTCTTTTGTCAGTGAGGTGGGCTCTGTGGTCTCCAAATACATTAGATAAATCATCATTAAAAAAAGTTATAAAATTCCACAGGAAATCCATCATCCCCTGGGGACTTTCCATTTGGCATTTCTTGTATAGCTTCCTTGATTTCAAAATCTGTAAATGGAGATTCCAACTCCTGAATATCTTTCTCATCTAATACTGGTAACCTTAATTTAGATAAATAAGATCCCATAGAATCATTATCCTGCTTCCCCTCAGAAGTATATAATTTTTGATAGAATGAATAAAACTGATCATTAATTTCCTGAGGCTTATAGGTAATTATTGAATTCTTTTTAATGGCATTAATAGTCTGAGATGCCTGTTCAGTTTTCAATTGGCAAGCAAGTAACTTATGAGCTCTTTCTCCCAACTCATAATAACTTTTTTTAATTCGATTAATTAAATGCTCAAACTGATAAATTTGTAAAGTATTACAGCGTAATTTCAATTTCACTAATGCAGCTTTTTTGTCTTCGCTCACATCCTTCTGAAAATCTTTCTCTAACTCAGCAATCTGATTTTCCAACATTAAACTTTCTGCCATATGTTGTTTCTTAACTTTCGTGGAATAAAAATAAAGAGATATGCTCTTTAACAAAAGTAACAAACTGTTTTTTTCAATAACATTGGTTTACTCCATCTATACAATGAACGTACTACTTCTGAACTTTCACAGGAAAAAAGTAATAATGAGTGGTCTGATAGAACTCTACTTTTTTATTCAGCTTGCACTGCTCTACCCTGTCGGTGTGCTGATGTAAAAAAATCAATCCTAGAAAACGAATCATGTCATGATAAATAAAAAGAAAAATCTTTCTCTGTAGGATTAACCTTTCTCCAAATATCTACCAGATTTAAATCTTTCATCAACGCATTGATTTGTATTGTTGTCTCAAGATCCAAGATTCAGCAAAAATTGTACAATTCATCCGTAAAACTTTACCTACATTTCCCTCTGAAGATTCCAATTCAAATGATAAGTTTTTACGAATCAAAATCGCCATCCCTCTTGCCTTAGAATTAAAAGAAGAAAAAAACACATGTCCAACCCAATCTCTTTTCAATTTCAAATGTTCCTTTTCGGTCCAATATGTTCCTTGTAAAAAGGCAATATCAATTTTCATTTTTTAAAATATAAGCCAATACCCTCTTTCACTTAATTAGATTATTTAATCCCTGAACATTAAAAGTTGCAAAATTCAAAGTAGACATTTTTACTAACTACTAATATATTTGCACTCTATAAAATAATGCTCCCCTTTATAATTCTTCAAAAACAAAAAAAACCACACCTTCAATAAACAAAAAAAAATATTTAAGAATCCACCCAAAGTTAGTAAGACCCAAAGTTAGTAAGACCCTAAAATTCTGGGTGTAAACCCACTAGTGGTAGATGACAGTCAAAGCTTTCAGTGTCATTCCCCCCACCCCCCAGCCAGATACATATTCATTATGTAATTAAGAACAATCGAATATAGTAAATATATTCAACCCAATGATTCCAACCCAATGATTGTTCTGGATCTTCAATGTCAAGAAAACTTCATGTCAGCTCTTCTTCCATTCTTTCCATACCCATTCCCATTTCCATTTCCATTTACCCTCCTCTTAGGAGACGATGGTGAAGACTGCCCATTTCTTCAGAATTCTGGCAATCAATTACCAAAAACCAAGGCATCGTGATCATTCTTAAAAATTGAGATTGAAAGTTTCTGTAAAAAAAAAAACCCTTCAAAATTGCAAGATAACGAAAAATAAACTTGTAGCCCTTTTGCCATAAAACATCTTTAGCCGAATTAAATTCCCATCATCTTCTAATAACCTCTTAACTCAAATTGGCATAATAAAAACACTAATATTTTGAATCATCAACAGGGATTGACTCTGCCGCGCTTTCTGTACCGCCATTCGTAAAATAATTTCTCTATCTTATTTCAAACAACGAATCAAGACCGCCCTTGGTGTTTGTCCTGGAAGTGGTTTTTTCCTCAATGCTCTATGGGCCCGATCCAGTTCCAAACCTTCAGGAAAAAGCTCTTTACCCAGTACCTCTGGGATCCAATGCTTAAAATTTTTTATTGGATCAGAACCTTCAAAGTCCTCTGAAAGACCAACTATTTACATTATTTCTCCGGCTTTGATTTTCCAATTAATCAATCTTCTTCAATAAATCCCTTCTTTGAATCCCCCAATCTACAAAAGAATCTTCCACTTTCTCCATTTTTTCTCTATTGTGTTCCACCTGATTTTGACATTCAGAAAAGACTGTTTCAATTTTAAAAAAATTATCTTGTACAATATCAACAGATTTTATACATCTATTGATATCACTCTTAACTAAAGTCATTTCTTGTTTCATAGTTGACATTTCTTCACACAAAATATTCATTTTTGTTTTCATCTCCATAAATCCTTGGGTCATTTGAGTTGAATTTGTTTTGACATATTATCCATTTGGGAAGCAATCCTTTCTAAAACAGTGAACACTGAGTCCAATCCAGATTCCATCGCCACTTTTTCAGGTCTACTTTCTTTAACTGCAGGCTCCACCTCCTGGGCAAATTCCAATAAGGTAAGATCCTCCTCTCCTTCAGTCAACATAGGTCCCTTGACTATGCGGGTTAGGGTGCCGGCGCTTAGGCTCCCCCACAGTCCACACATTCTCCAAAAGGTCATGGACCCAGGATGCTCTGCGCATGCCCGGCAGAACCGCCGGACGCGCAGTAGTGTCCTCTGACGCTACACTGCGTGTCCCCGGGCCACCCAGCAATGTTATGGGCTCACGGGCCCCTTTGTCGGTCGGGCCGCCCGCGCGCATGGTTTCACATGCATGTGGGTCGGCTACGACCAAACTCACCAGAGTGTCGGCGCCATCTTGCAACTGCAGGATCGGCACTGAGGTCAAGCTTGAACGGGCAGGAGTCCTCTGAGGCTTGGAGGCTCCCAACGACTCCGTGGATTCAACTGTACAGGTAGGCCTCAGATCATCTACACTTTTATATGGTAACTTCTTCTGAAGTTGAGTTTTAGATTTCTTCACATTTCTTCCATGGTCAATCACTGTTGTTCAAAAAACTGTAAATATTATTTTTATCCACTTTTATACTTTTTAAAATTGGGTATTTAATAATCCAGCTGGGGAAAGGTGGAATACACGTCTTTCTTCTACATCATCTTGCCATGCCCCACTATATTCCGGTTGCTTGAGACTATTCTAAGAATGGTTAACTAATACACCTGCATAAAGAATAAACTGTTTAAAGGACAAAATACTAGACTTTACTTACACTGAACAAACTTTACTTGCATGAATATATAAATCTTAAAGCATTTAACTTTAAGCCTCAATCTTTGAAAACATTTAACCATCACTGCATCTGCAAGTTGGAGATAATTAGAGGTAACATTAGAGATAATTAACCCCACTCCCAAGTTTACAGATAAAGCTTCTGACTGGGCTGATAAGGAGACACTTTAAGAGAGTCACCCCAATGGTGAGCGGCATCAAACCAGCTCTTCATCCTGGGAGACGCCATTGCTGGTTTCACACAACTTTATTCAAACAGCTGCTACACACAAAGCCTGGCCAAGGCTCTCCACTGGCTGAATATTTGCTCCCATCTTAACTAAAGGTGTATGTGTTACTTCAGAGAACATTTACTTTTACAATTTTAAACTGGTATTTTAAACTTATTTCAATTATTAAATTTACAATAAAAAAAATTAAGACATATAGCATGGTAACAGGCCCTTTCGGCCTATGAGCCTGTGTCACATAACTATACCCAATTGATTTCTAACCCCCTGGTATGCTTTGAATGGTGGGAGGAAACCAAAGCCCTTGGGGAAAACCCACACCTACAAACTCCTTATAGACAGAGCGGGATTCGAACCCTGGCCTCAATCGCTAGCGCTGTAACTGGATTGTGCTAAATGCTACGCCAACTGTGCTGTCCCATTTTAAAATGTATTTTCCTCCATTTTTTTTTTTGCCGGATGCTTGAGGCTGCTGTTTGTTTGAATTCTGGATTCCAGGGGTTGTACTGTTTAATGAAACTTGAGGAAGACCGACCACTATTTCAAAATATCCCTTCACTGATACTCCAATCACCTGGCTGGGTTCATTTATCAGTTGTCGATGAAGACCCAGTCCTGGTTAGGCTTCCTACATGGAACTCTACTGGACACATTTGACAAATTCTACCCAATTTAAGCCTCCAATTAATCTTGGAGAAATTAGTCTCCCACTGTGACAACGTTGTTGCTTTTGCAACTTGCTATGATTTGTCTACACATCTGTTCTACACACAGATGGAGTGGAGGTGGAGAGAGTCAGAATCTTTCAAGTTCCTGGGAGTCTATGCTTCAGATTTCCCCTGCAGCCAATATATCGAGGGAACTCCCTCTTACTAAGGAAGTTTGGCATGTTGTCAGATACTTTGTCAAATTTCTACAGGTGCACTGTGGAGAACGTACTGACTGGTCTTGTTTGGCAATTCAAATTTGTTCCGCTTTCTGTAGATGGTAGCAAACATAACCAGGTCCAACACAGGTCCTGACCTCTCATCCATTGGAGACATTTGCCTCATTGGAAAGGACCTGCATCCCCTGGTTGCAACCTCTTCTCACTGCTTCCTTCAGGGCAGACGGTTCAGATGCCTGAAGACCAGCCCCTCTAGGTTCAAGAACAATTAATTTCCAACAGCTCTCAGGCTCCTGAACCTCCCCTTGTTTCACTGATCAGGGACGGCTCCAACACCAGAAAATGACTGTTTGCACTATTGAAAAATCATTTTGTTTTTGCACTAGGATTATTGTGAATATTTATAATCTATGTTCCATATTTATTGTCTCATTTAGGGGGTGACACGGTCAGTGTAGCCATTAGCACAATGCCTTTACAGCACTAGCGGTCAGGGCAGGGGTTCGAATCCCGTGCTGACTATAAGGGGTTTGTACATTCTCCCCGTGTATGTGTGGGTTTTCCCTGGGGATTCCAGTTTCCTCCCACCGTTCGAAAAGTAGGTCAATTGGGTGGTGTGGACCGATAGGGCCTGTTACCGTGCTGTATGCCTAAATTCAAATTTAATTTAATTCAATTAGTTTGTTATCATGGGTTTTCTTCGCAAATACTTGTTCAGTGGAACATGTTCGAGTTTTGGTGCATATGTACATTGTACAATGTGTATGACAATAAACTTATTATCATTAATATTTACCTCCTGATGGCTATTGGGAGGCCTATTGTATCACCGCCACACCCCACCCACCCCCCACCATCAGAGAAATTGTACATTTTATTTGTGATCTCCACCCACACTGCTGAGGTATTTGAGTCTACCATTATGTTCTCTCTGAGTGCAGCTGTGATACTCTCCCTGACTGGCACTGCCACTCCTCCCCGTTTTTTTTTTTAACACGTCGTCTATCCCATCTAAAACCACGGAATCCAGGAACATTGAGCTGCCAGTCCTGACCCTCTTTTGTCCACGTCTTCCTGATGGCCTTGCCACACCTGTAGAGTGGAGCAACTCACTGAAAAATCTTTTATTTTCACCAGTCTGAACTCTTTAAGCGAGCTGTCACTCATCAGGAAACGCTAAGGTGTTGGAGCAAGCTATTAAATTAATTGCAGTTGGGATTCATTCATTAATTGCAGCAGGGATGTGTTATTAGCAGTGCAGGTGGAACTTGCACAGCTGGATGTGAGGGATTTTATGCTTCATCTGGACTCTCCTGGCATATGATTTGTCTACTGTGTTTGTGGCAATGACTGGAGCGTGAAGAGGGGTCATTTGGTTTGCACCAGGGGGTTTTATGATACAAACTTGTCTCTTGATTAACTAGTTCCTTCTACCTGGTGTGTTCAGCTGGAAGAAGAAGCCATGCCAAGCGCGTTTATCTCCTTCCTCCTGTCTCTTCTACTCCTCTTGCTCCACATGGATCTTCCTCTGCCACCACCACCCCCTGTCACGAGTTCCTTGATGATGTCTCCACATCTTGCTTGGCCCTTACTCCGGAATGGTTCCTGACCTTGTGTGGGCAGTCAGATCCCATCTTGAGGACACCAATGACGTTTACCATGGTGGCGTTAAATGCTATACAATTTAAGGGCAAGGATGATGGGTTGAGAGTTTATTCGGCCCTGGTGAGACCTCACGTGGAGGATTGTGAGTAGTTTTGGGCTCCTCATTTAAGAAAGGATGCGCTGATATTGGAGAGGGTTCAAAGGAGGTTCATTTGGATGATTCTGGGAATTACAGGGTTACCACTTGACAGCTCTTGGCCTGTTCTCATTGGAATTTAGGAGAATGAGGGGGATCTCACTGAAATATTTTGAATGGAGAAGGCATAGACAGAATAAATGTAGAAAGGTTGTTTCCCATGGTGGGAGAGTCTAGGGCAAGAGGGCACTACTTCAGGACTGAAGGGCGTCTGCTTAGAATAGAGATACCGAGGAATTTCTTCAGGCAGTGGGTGGTAAATCTATGGAATTTGTTGCTATAGGCAGTTTTGGAGACCCAGTCATTGGGTGATAGGTTCTTGATTAGCCGGGGCATCAAAAGCTATGGGGAGAAGACCGGGCAGAGTTGTTGAAAAGCCTATTCCTGCTCATGGTCTTAATGCTTTTTTATGTGTTGCAGTTGGAGAGGGCTCTGGTGGGTGGACCAGGTAAGGAGTGATCTCTCAGGAGCCATCTGAATGGCACTCCCAGGCTCAAACAGTGAATGAACCTGCTTTCCAAACACAAGGAAGCTTTGGTTTGTGATGCACGGACTTCCTGCTGGAAAGGTCTGTGGTAGCGAGGAGAGCATTGAACAATGAGGATAGATATAGGATTCATGACCTGGTGGGAAGACAGCAACGCTTGCAAATATCAGTTCTTGTGATTCAGCCTGTCCTTCACTCAAATGCACATCGATGAAATTACCTCGCCAACAATAGGGGTTCTGTGCAATTTCCCTGATGTGCAGTGAGCATTGAGTAGAGAGATGCATCAAAGGTCTGCTGTGAACACTTGGGGAGACGATGTGAGGTGATGATAAGGGTTTATTGTCATACCCACAAATAAAATGCACAAATGCTCCGTAATTCTTTCATACTGCAGCCACACAGGAAGAAGTTAAACACAGGAGTCTGCAGACACTGTGGTTGAAGTAAAAACATAATGGTGGAGAAACTCAGCTGGTAAAACTGCAAGCTCACACCAAGACACAAGAGAAACTTGTCCGTGAACTACTCTTTGCAGACGATGCCGCTTTAGTTGCCCATTCAGAGCCAGCTCTTCAGCGCTTGACGTCCTGCTTTGCGGAAACTGCCAAAATGTTTGGCCTGGAAGTCAGCCTGAAGAAAACTGAGGTCCTCCATCAGCCAGCTCCCCACCATGACTACCAGCCCCCCCACATCTCCATCGGGCACACAAAACTCAAAACAGTCAACCAGTTTACCTATCTCGGCTGCACCATTTCATCAGATGCAAGGATCGACAATGAGATAGACAACAGACTCGCCAAGGCAAATAGCGCCTTTGGAAGACTACACAAAAGAGTCTGGAAAAACAACCAACTGAAAAACCTCACAAAGATAAGCGTATACAGAGCCGTTGTCATACCCACACTCCTGTTCGGCTCCGAATCATGGGTCCTCTACCGGCACCACCTACGGCTCCTAGAACGCTTCCACCAGCGTTGTCTCCGCTCCATCCTCAACATCCATTGGAGCGCTTTCATCCCCAACGTCGAAGTACTCGAGATGGCAGAGGTCGACAGCATCGAGTCCACGCTGCTGAAGATCCAGCTGCGCTGGATGGGTCACGTCTCCAGAATGGAGGACCATCGCCTTCCCAAGATCGTGTTATATGGCGAGCTCTCCACTGGCCACCGTGACAGAGGTGCACCAAAGAAAAGGTACAAGGACTGCCTAAAGAAATCTCTTGGTGCCTGCCACATTGACCACTGCCAGTGGGCTGATAATGCCTCAAACCGTGCATCTTGGCGCCTCACAGTTTGGCGGGCAGCAACCTCCTTTGAAGAAGACCGCAGAGCCCACCTCACTGACAAAAGGCAAAGGAGGAAAAACCCAACACCCAACCCCAACCAACCAATTTTCCCCTGCAACCGCTGCAACCGTGTCTGCCTGTCCCGCATCGGACTTGTCAGCCACAAACGAGCCTGCAGCTGACGTGGACTTTTTACCCCCTCCATAAATCTTCGTCCGCGAAGCCAAGCCAAAGAAAGAAGAAAACTGTGTACTTTTTGTGGCAAACATAAAGATAAATAACCAATATTTTGGGCTTCAAGGAATAACTCAAGGTAAACCTCAACTGTTTGACTATAGAATGCGACAGCACAGGAAAAGAGGCTATTTGGTCCTTCAAGGGTGTCCAGACCATCATTTTACTACTCCCACTGACCTGCTCTCATTCCGTAACCCTCCAGACCTCGCCCAGCCACGTATCTATCCAATTTCTTCTTAAAATACACAATCAAGCCCACATTCACCATGTCTGATGGCAGCTCATTCCACATTCCCACCACTCTCTGAGTGAAGAACTGTCCCCTAATGTTACCCTAAACCTTTCTCCTCTCAGCTTAAAACTATGACCTCTCGTATTTATCTCCCCCAATCTAAGTGGAAAAAGCTTACTCACATCTAGTCTGTCTATACCTTTCATAATCTTGTAAACCTCTTTCATATCTCCTCTCATTCTTCTTCCCTCCAAGAATAAAGTCCTAACCTGTTTACTCTTTCCCTGTGAACCACACTCCTGAAGACCTGGCAACATCCTAAATAAATTTTCTCTGCACTCTTTCAATCTTATTGATATCCGTCCTGTAGTTAGGCAACCAGAACTGCACATAATATTCCAAATTTGGCTTCATAAATATCTTAAACAACTTGCACATAACATCTCAATTCCTATACTCAATACTTTGATTATAAAGGCTAAGATGCCAAAAGGTTTCTTTCCAACCCTATCCACCTGTGACACCACCTTCAGGGAACAATGTATCTGTATTCCCAGATCTCTGCTCCTTTGTGCTCCTCAGTGCTCTACCATTTAATGTGTATGTCCTACTTTTTTTTAAACCTTACACTTGTCTGCATTAAACTCCATCACCATTTCTTTGGGCCATTCTCCCATTTGGTCCAGATCCCTCTGCAAGCTTGGAAAATCAACCTCACTGTCCACAACGCCTCCAATCTTTGTCATCTACAAACTTGCTGATCCAATTGACCACATTATCATCCAGATCATTGATATAGACAACAAACAGCAATGGTCCCAACACAAATTCATGAGGGACACCACTCTGAGATGCAACCATCCACCACCACTCTATTTTCTCCCACACAGCCAATTATTAATCTAGTTTACAACCTCTCCATGGATGTCTAGTGTCGTAACCTTCTGAACTAATCTCCCATGTGGGACCTTGACAGAGCCTTTACTAAAGTCCATGTAGACAACATCTACAGCCTTTCCTTCATCTCTTTTCTTGGTAACCTCCTCAAAAAGCTCTATAAGGTTCGCTAAACATGACCTACCATACACACATCTAAGCTGACTGACCTTAATCAGCCCAAGGCTGTCCAAGTACCTGCCTCTCAGAACTTCTACTACTAACGTCAGGCTCATTGGCTGAGACCAGCTGAGTATTTGGAGCAGTGTGTTTTTACAGGGATTCTAACTACATAATTAATAATTAAATTATCACAATATGCCAAGACAGAGAAAAGGGATAATTATTTTTTTAAAATGTCAGATAAATAAATAGTTACAGTCAGTGGAAATAAATGTGAGATTTTGGTAATGCAGACAGATGAGGGTCTTTTATAATGTTGGCTGCCTTATTGAAGCAGTTCCCCTCATTCCTTCCCTTCCCCCTCCCTTCACCTAGTCATCCTCACCTCCCCTTGCTCGCTGCTGTCCCCTCCCTCCTTTCTCCGCCTATTACCTCCTGCTTTTGCCACCACCCCTCCCCCCTCCACTCTTTTATTCGAATGCCTGCCGACATTTTTCCGTACCTTGATGAAGGGCTCAAGCCCGAAATGTCGGTTATGAGTTTTTTTCCCTTTGCTACATAAAGGACACTGTTTGACCTGCTGAGTTTCGCCACCATTTGTGTGTTTTTACTTCAACGACGATATCCGCAGATTTTCATGATTTACTTCTCTCAGAGAGGTGTCTGCAATGGATGGGGGGTGGGGGAGGGCTGGTGATGGACTTGGGAAGGGGTGAGGGTGCTGAGAATGGAGGTGACATTGATCTCTTGGGAGAGGGCGATCTAGACAGGAAGAAGCCTTCCCTTGGAATGGCATGTGTCTCAGTGAAGACTGGCCTGGAAAGGCTGAGGCCACAAGCTACTTAGTTCTCAAAAAGGTCCTTGGAGGGGACGGTGTCTCCATTTGCAGTCGGCCACATCTTTTCCTCCTGCTCTGAGGCTCCAATCCACCCCGAGCGACCGCAGCGATGTGCTGGAGTTGCGTTTCTCCACTGGGGCATGAGCATCCAAGTTCGTTTATTGTTATTGTCTCGTGTACCAAGATGCAGTGAGAGGGGTTGTTTTGTAAGCAGTCTAGTTGAACATCCCATGCGTAGTATAGCAAGTATACAGAGTTAAAAAGAGAGATGGTACAGAACAAAGGCAACATAATTAGAACGTAGAACACAACAGCCCAATGAAGGCCCTTCAGCTCTATGTATTCCTTAATAAAACAGTACTAAACCCTCCCTACCTCGTAACCCTCTATCAGAATCAGGATTTACTGTCATGAACAGGTTTTGAGGCAGCATTACAATACAAACATTTATAAAAACCACCTTATAAAAATAGTGGACGAAAAGTCAAAGTGAGGCAGTGTTCATCGATCATTCAGGAATCTGATAGCAGAGGGGAAGAAGTTGTTCATGTGCCGCAGAGTGCTCGTCTCTAGGCTCCTGTACCTTTTCCCCGATGGTAGCAGAGTGAAGAGGGCGTGGCCTGAGTGGTGAGGGTCCTTGAGGCTAGAGGCTGCTTTCTTAAGACACCACCTCATGTAGATATCCTGGAGTGAAGTCTAGTGCCCATGATGTCATATCCATGTGCCTGTGTCTAAGAGTCTCTTAAATGCCCCAAATGTTTCAGCCTCCATCACCACTCCCAGCAAGGCATTCCAGGCCTCAACAACTCTCTGTTTAAAAACAAAAATAACCCAAACTTACCCCTGATGTCTCCCCTAAACTTTCCTCCCCTAACTTGCTGACTGTCCTTAATCAGCCCATGGCTGTCCAAATACCTATATATCTTGTCTCTCAGCACTCCTTCCAATAATTTACCAACTACTGATCAGCTGAAACCAGCTGAGTATTTCCAGCATTTGTACAGATGTTCTCTGGTGTTTACTGATCCTGCCCTGGGAAACAGGTGCTGGCTGTTCACCCTATCTGTCCACCCTATCTATGCCTCTCAGAATCTTGTAGACCTCTATCAAGTCACCTCTCAAGGACAAAAGTCTCAGCTCTGCTAATTTGCCTCATAAGACTTATTTTCCAATCCAGGCAACATTTTCTGTACCCTCTTCATAGCTTCCACATGCTTCCTATAATAAGGTCATCAGAAATGATGAACTGATTGTACTAATGTGAGGTTCATTCAGGAGTCTGTTAATGGCAGAAGAGAAACTGTCCTTCAATCTGGTGGCATGTGATCTCACCTCCTTCTCCCTGACAGAAGGAGGATTGTGGTGAAGACAGCTTGGCCGAGGTGGGATGAGTCCTTCAATACATTGGCTGCTTTTCCAAGGCAGCAGGAATTGTAGATGGAGGTGGGGGTGGCTGTGTGTGACGGAGTCAACAGAGGGGAGAGGGGTGTGAACTCTTTTCATAACCCTCTGCAATTTCTTGTGGTCTTGGGTGCATCAGTCTCTGTTCCATGCAGTGACGCACATGGACAAGATGCTTTCATTGATGCACCTGTAGAAGTTGCTAATGTATGCAGGTGGCATATCGAATTTCCTCAAGCTGG
Source organism: Narcine bancroftii (assembly GCF_036971445.1). Lineage (NCBI taxonomy): Eukaryota > Metazoa > Chordata > Chondrichthyes > Torpediniformes > Narcinidae > Narcine > Narcine bancroftii. Next base: position 146,261,989 of record NC_091473.1, read on the forward strand.
ACCGGTCAGGTCACTGGAGATGTTTACCCCTCACAACTTATAGATGCTGACTATCACCACCTTAGCACAGTTTCTGGCCACCTCATTTCAGGAAGGATGTGGAAGCTATGGAGAGGGTGCAGTGGAGATTGACCAGGATGTTGCCTGGATTGGAAAATGAGGCTTATGAAGCAAGGTTAGTAGTGTTGCAAGCCCAGAGGACCCCGAAACCCAGCAGCAGTAGATATTCACCAAGATAAATGGTTACTTAAACAAAAGTTGCTTTTAATTATCATTAAACATGAAAGCAGAATCACACTTTAACTTATCACTATTGACTTAACAAACCCAACTTAACCCCCTTTTAATTCTGAGCGCACGTGTGTGTAATGTATGTGTAAGTCCAGAAAAGTTATTTGATTCACAGTTCAATCTCACTTCTCATTCCTCCAAGTTCACTGGTTGCAGCCAATTCTTATAGTGTGCACAGAATAGAGGAATTAGGGGATATGGGAGAAGGCAGGTAGGTGGAGTTAGATCAGCCATAATCTTATTGAATGGCGAAGCAGGCTCGATGGGCCATTTTTGGCCTACTCCTGTTTCTACTTCCAATGTTCCTATTTATAAAGTTCACCAGACTTTGGTGCTTGAAAGGTAAGTGGTTACCGCACAGGAAAGTTCTTGTTGGTTTTCAGAGAGCGATTTGTTGTACACTGGACACCCACAACTGATTCCTTTTTAATCAGCCACTTTGGTGTCTTGCCAATGAAACTCCCCCACTCAGGGTTCTCCAGATGATAACCTCTTTCTTTCAGGTCACCACAGAGTTCATTTTTGGTTTCGCTTATTTCAAGTGAAACATTAGACAGCCAGTCTTCTCCTCTTGCATGAACCACAAGGGCTTTGACCAGGTTGAATTAACCACTCCCAACCCATCTTCCAAATGGGGTTTTCCACAAGCTTGCCAGCTTGTCCTATTCCAGTCCCAGCTGCTGCTGCTGAACAGTAGAACTGATCTCCCTCTCTCTCTCTCTGAGAGAAAAAAAATCTGTTTCACTTGCTCTGCTTGCAAAACCCCATGACCCTCCTAGAACATCAAGTTCCCCTCCAGACAATCTGCAGCTCCAACCAGTTCTTTCATCTGTTGCCTTTTTGTAAAAAAAAACCCATTAGTGAAGTCTCTTGGGCACTCCCCAAAGTTTTTGCAAAGGCTCTGAGGCCCCGACATGTCTAGCATGAGCAGAGCTCCAGTATTTTAAATAAAATCTGTTTTAAAGTGTTTGCATGTGACCTACACTAAAAAGAAACCTGCCCCAGTTTATCTCCCCAAAACATATCTATATACTGTCACAGTAGAACTGGGACTTTTCTCTTTGGAGCAAAAAAGGATGAGAGGGAGACTTAATAAAAGCTGACAAGATTCTGAGAGGTATGGGTAAGGTGGACAGCCAGCATCTTCTTCCCAGGGTGGGTGTAGCAAATACCAGAGGACGTCTCTAAAAAGTGAAGGGAGAAAAGCGTAGGGGAAACATCAGGGGCAAGGTTTTTTTGCAGAGAGTTGTGGGTGCCTGGAATGCCTTGCCCAGGGGTAGTGGTGGAAGCTGAAACATTGGGGGCATTTAAGAGACTCTCAGACAGACATGTGGATGAAAAAAAAGAGGGTATGGGTAGGGAGGGTTTAGTAATTTTTTTAAGGAAGGAAGATATGGGTCGGCACAATATCGAGGGGTGAAGGGCCTGTACTGTGCTGCAATGTTCTATGTTGATGGGGACTGGGGAATGTGCCCTGCCCCTCCTCCAGAAGTCTGTAACTGCCTCCATCCTATCAGATGAAAGGTGGGCAAGGCAGTCCCTTATCGCTGTTGGTGACTCTGTGGACTTTGGGTGGTGCCTACAGTGAGTTTTGAAGGTGTTCCATCAGGTCTGCCAGCAGAGGGTCTCTTTAATTAAACATAAAACTAGCAGAAGTGTTCATAGTTCTACAGAGATGGTTCCATTACGGTCCCAAGTTGCACTTTCCAGCTCCAGTTTTGGTCAGGAAGTGCAAAAACCAGCCCTGTGCAAATAATGACATTATTAACTACATGTTTGACACTGGAAAATATTTATAAGGTTCACGAATGCAAGTTGCCAGGTCCATTTTTGCAATGGGCAAGGTTTCTCCTGAATGCACCCAGCCCTTGGGTAAACCATTTGTGGGGAGTTTTGCACGTAATACTGGTGCATGACTGATCCAATGTATCCATTCTCAGACGAGCAGCTTAGGGTCTTGCTGCTTGGTTTGAATCTGAGTTATTAAAGGAAAATGATTTGTGGACAAGAAAATCTTAGAGCTTTAGCGACTGCCGCACTTTGCCCCAGGATGCTCCTTGCAATATAATGCGCTCTAATGGTGCCCTTCACCTCAACAAGGCTGCGTATAAAATCCCGTCATAGAAGCATTTTTGTTCAATGGTTGCTATGACAACCTCAAAAATCTGGAAGGTTTGGGGAGTAATGTGGGTGTTGTGAAGGGAACATTTGACAATTCAAATTGAATTAACTACAGGATGATTCATCAATTTAGGAAATCAAATGTTTCAGTAAGTCACAGAGAAATCTGCCCATCAGCCTAATTTTTTTATTTATTCAATGTTTATATGAATAGAATCATAAAATATAGGAGCAGGAGAAGGCCATTCAACCCTTCGTGCCTGCACCACAATTCAACCTGATCAGGGCTGACGATACGATCTCAGCTCCCTAATCCTGCTTCTCCAGACCTCTTGATCCCTTTTGCCATCTAATGACCCAGCCTCAAGAATATACTGTGGTTGGGGGTTCCACCAGTTCACAACGCTCTGAATGAAGGATTTCTAGTCATCTCAGTCCTAGATGCCCCCCCCCCCCCCCCTCACCCTCTCTGTGTAATGTCCACTTTTTTTTCTGGAAGCAAACCTTTTGGGGGAAAAAATGTTCTGCAGTGAATTTGCTAAGTTTTAACAAGATCCCCTCCCCTCATCCTTCTAAACTCCAGCATTATTTTCCATTGGTCCTGATGCCCACTCTTCCACTCTTTATACATCTGCAAAAAAACTTCTGTTATCCTCTTTTATGTTATTGTAGATAATACACCTTTGTTCCTATTAATGTTCTATTGGTTTTTAAAAGCCACCGAATCTCCAAGCTTCTTGCTAATTTTTGCATTACCACATGCCCTCTCTTTTGCATTTGAGCTGCATTTGACGACCTTTGTCAGCCCCCAATCTCACCCCTTCCCCTATCCTTATTTTCCCTTTGGCTGTCTCTCTCTCTCTCTCTCTCTCTGACTCTCTCTCTTCCCTTTTCCCTCTATCTCCTTTCCTCCAGCTCTGTACTCCTGAACTATGCCCTCCCCTGGTCAATTCTACCCTCTCCTCTCCTGTCTTCCCATCCATCTCCAGTTATAGCCTTTAGTCTGTTGGTATGTGATTCTCCCACTGTGTAGTGCTATCAATTAGCCACATTAGACTGAGAATTGTGATTAATACGCTCTAATCACCATACAAAATCAGCGCATCTAACACCTTGATGGCCCAGTTGCAAAGCAAGTACTGAGGGAGGAGTTGGGCCTTTGTGGGGATTCTGAGGGGAGGAGTCACAGATGTAGGGTACAGCCAGCCCATACAGACAATGCTAATAGCTAGACAGTGGTTCCATCACAACCTGGCCTGTCCTCTCCTCCCCCAGCTTTTTTATTCATTGCTCATATCTTGAACAAGTTGAGTGGTGTCACACCAATAACCTTGCGCTGATCATTAGTAAGACCAAGGAGATGATTGTAGACTTCAGGAGGAAGTCAGGAGAACATGATTCTGTCCTCATGGAGGGCTCAGTAGTGGAGACGGACAAAATTTTCAAATTCCTGGGTGTCAGCATCTCCTAGGATCTGTCCTGGAGCCTCCATGTTGATGCAATCGTGAAGAAGGCTCGCCAGCGGCTATAATTTGTGAGGTGTTTGAGGAGATTCGATCTGTCAGCGAAGACTCTCAAAAGCTTCTACAGGTGTACCGTGGGGAGAATTCTGGCTGGTATGGAGGTGCCAACAATCAGGACAAAAGAAAACTCCAGAGGATTGTTAATGTGGCCAAAATCATCAGACTTCACACCATCGAGGACATCTACAAGAGGCGGTGTCTTTAAAACAAAAGCAGCCTCCATCTTCAGGAACCCCCACCACCCAGGCCATGCCCTCTTCACTCTGCTAACATCAGGAAAGAGGTACAGGAGCCTGAAGACAAGCACCCAATGGCACAAGTACATCTTTCCCCCATGGCCATCAGATTCCTGAATGATCAGTGAACCAAAGACCCTGCATAACTTTGACTTTTCTTGCACTATTTTTATTTATTTTTGCAAGGTGGTTTATATGAATATTTGCTCTGCAATGCTGTTGCAAAACAACAAGTTTTGTGGCAATAAATTCTGATTCTGATCTGGATTCTGATGGACTCAGCCTAAAACGTCGACGATCTATCTTTACCTTCTATTGTCGCTGCGTGACCAGCTGAGATCCTCCAGCATTTCTGTGTTTTCACTTGGTATTTTGTGACAAATACCCTTGAATTTGAACTATGTCTTTGGGTTGAGCTGATTTGAATATTAATGGAGGTCCATATATTAACCTTCATCGTGAGATGTGCGATGGTCGGTTTTGTAGTTGCTTTCGGGGCCAAGAGACGAGGGCAGGTCTCGAAATACAGGCTCTCTCCACATCTTTCACAGCCCTTCACTGACCCCCTCCAAAGACTATATTTACATGCTACCTCTGGGCATTCAGAGCCCCTTGCGGCCATCTCATATCACCAGCAAGCTGCATGTATTTAGTTCATCTCACCAAGTGAAACGCATCAAGAAGCTAAGCAGAAACTTTAACCGAGCAAAATCTGGCACCGAGCCACCTTGGGACACATCAAGATGCAACATCAAAAGCACAGTCAAAGAGGAAACCTTCAAGGGCATTTTAAACTGAAAGTGGTACAGAGTCTTGGAAGAAATATTCCTGAGATTGGAGCCTTGGCAACTGAAAACTACTCTTTGTGGAAGAACGCAATGTTCCCAGGGAGTAATAGAATGGCAAAGATCACAGGCATGGGGTCGAAGCTATGAGGCCATGAAAGGATTTGAAAAAAGGTCTCGGGTGAGCATCTTAAAACTGACACGTTGCAGCTGGAGAGGTTAGTGACCACAAGGTTGGAGTGACTTGTAGAAATGTGATCCCCTTCTGGGGATGGGATGTGGAGACTAGAACCAGGGGACATAGCCTCAAGATTCGAGATAGTAGGTTTTTGGTCTAGATTAAGAGATTGTTTACAAAACATTTTAAAAATAAAAATTTCTTTAGATCCAAATATCTTTTTAATTGGAGATGTTAGTGAAATGGGGTTGATACATAAATTAGATAGATTTCAAATGGCATTTTTGAGATTAGCTTCAGCAGTGGTGAGGAAATGTAGAACTATTTCATGGAAAGATCAAATGGAGCTTAGTTTTATTTGGAAATAATATCGTGTATAGCGATGGAGAAGTTAACATAATTTAAGGGATAAATATTATGTATTTAAAAGGATTTGGTGCCATATTTGGATCATTTTAATTAGAAAATTTAAGAGTGGCATTGAATGCTGCGAGGTCTCCTTATCGTATAGTAAATGAATGACGCTGGGTGTTCTCCTTATCTATTTCTTTTGCTATTCTTTTCCTTGTTAGGGGGTGGGGGGGGGTTTAGAGGTAGGATAGAGGGAGGGGATAGTGTTAGGGTGGGGGGGGGGTTTGGGGGTTAAAATTATAAAGATTCAGGATCGTAAACTTTTGATGGAGATCAGGAGGAACTGCTTTACCCAGAGGGTGGTGAATCTGTGGAATTGTCTGACCATGGAAGCAGCAGAGGCGATCTGGGTGAATATATTTAAGACAAGGTTAGATAGATTTGCACATAATAGGGGAAATTAGGGACATGGGGAAAAGGCAGGTAGGTGGGGATGAGCCTATCATCGGATCAGCTGTGATCTCATTGAATGGCGGAGCAGGCTTGACGGGCCGGATGGCCAACTCTTGCTCCTGTGTTCTTATGCACCCAGGGCCTGAGTTGGTTCCATTCCCATTCCATTGACAATGCTGATGTGAAGCTTCAAACTGCTTAAGAAATCCTGTTCAAAACTGTGTCAGTGAGTTTAACTGCTGTCCAACCCCCACCTTTTCCCATCACCATCACCTTGTCCTTTATTGCATTTAGAGTCACAGACTCATTGAGTCATACAGTGTAGAATCAGGCCCTTCAACTCCACGGAGAACAAAATGTCCTATGCATGCTAGTGTCACCTGCCAACGTGTGGCCCACATCCCTCTAAACCTGACTTATCCATATATTCATCCAATTCTTTCTTAAATGCTGCAATCGTATCAGCCTCAACCACCTCTTCTGGCAGCCTGTTCCATACCTGACCTCTTCCAATCTAATACTGACTCATGTCAAGTCACTACCATTGTCTGCCCCAAGTTCAGCAGTAAAAATAGAAGTGGACCACATGGATTCCAGAGAGGACATTTTTTTTCCTGTGGTTACCCTTCTCCCCTTTTTTTCTTAAATGTTAAAATTGAGGCTGCATTCACCACTTAAGCTGGCAGTTCGTTCCACACTCCCACCACTCTCTGTATTAAGAAGTTCCCCTTAAACTTTTCCCCCTTTGCCCATGTCCTCTGGTTTATATCTCTCCTAACCTCAGTGGACAAAGCCTACTTGCATTTACTCTGTCTGTACCCCTCCTAATTTTGTATACCTCAATCAGATCTCCCTTCATTCTTCTACGGTCCAGGGAATAAAGTCCTAACCTGTTTAATTTTCTCCGCAACTCAGTTCCTGAAGTCCGGGAATCATCCTAGTAAATCTTCTCTGGGGTATTTCAAACTTATTGATGCCTTTCCTGTAGTTAGGTGACCAAAACTGTACACAATACTCCAAAGTTAGCCCTACCAATGTCTTACACAACTTTACCAGAACATCCCAACTCCTGTACTTTGAGTTATGAAGGCCAGCATGCCAAACCCTATCTTTTCAACCTTATCTACCTGTGATGCCACTTACAGGGAATGATCTGTATTGCCAGATCCCTTGTCCACCACTGGCTCTCCCTCTACTTCCTGCCCTGTCCTCATCATACTAGTCATCTCCCTCTGCATTTTCAATGGTTCCGAACCATTCTTTCCCTCCCACTAATACTGATCGACCTCCCGAGGATCCTCCAACCGAGTGTGTTTTGCTGCTTCTTATATTTGTCTTGCATGGACAATAGGTGCCCCTTTCCATTGCTTGGTGACTTGTCCAATCTGGGTTCTGGGAAATCATATCAGGGACACTGGAGTGGGTTGACTCAAAGCGCAGGTTTATTGGCAGAGTCGTGGCTTGGCATGGCAAATGTAGATTCAGGAACGATGATAGACATAGGCATGTCCTTCAAGCCTGCACAATGGAATTTTTAGGTTGAGGGCTGGTCCCACCCTTTATCTGCCATGGCCTAGCACACTGGGATGGTGACCTGTTCCTCAGGTCATAGGCATTACGTCGGAGTGTCCTTCTCCTGGATAGATGGCCTGATGAGGCTAATGAGCCCCATCTGCCCGGGTTTGAAATCAGACTCGCCCTTCACTTAGGCTGGCCACTAACCAAGGCAAACAAGCCCAGGCCACCCCATCCAGTTACACCGGTGGGTACTCGGTTGCGCCATGATGTAGAAAACTCAGTGAAAATGGAGGACACCACCAAGAAGGTGTTGCTATGGACACATTAATGTTGGAGAGGCCATTTGTAGTTACCTCCTTCTGGGCAAGCCAGACAGTGGCCACGAAGCGATCACCACACTGAGAATGGAGAGGCAATGTATTATTCGTGTTCTTTCCCTGGGTGATTGGGACATTAGGTGCAGACCTCATCTTCCCCTCTCAGTTCATGTATGACATCACGTACAACCACCTCCTGCAGGCCAAGCAGAACATATAATTATTGATAACTGTACTCAAGAAGGAAGAAATGTAAACAAACTGACTATGCAAATATTTTGTACATTAATAAATAATGTACAAAATAAGAATATTTAAATGAGTTTGTCGTTGAGGGGTCTGATGGTGGAGAAGTAACTGCTGTTGTCAAACCTGGTGGGTGTGAGTCTTGTGGCACCGACACCTCTTTCCTGATGGTAGAAGCGAGAACAGAGCGTGTGCTGGGTGGTGTGGATCCTTGATGATCGCTGCCGATCTTTGACAGTCAAGGATTGTTCCAGCATCTGCACTCTATAGGGAGCGAGGACACAAAATATCGAGGTCTAGCCCCTTGTCTCTGCACCCACGTGACTTCGAATCTGGGCCATTGCCTGATGTATGGAAATTGGTGCGTTCTATACATGAAACTTGGCACCACTGATCCTTAATTGATGTTGAAGTGCCACTCAGCACTTAATGAGATTTGCCTGTCTCAGCAGGGTGGTGAATGGAACAAATTAATAAGAGGTAAGTCACTCTTAATGAGCTGAGGTTCCATTGTGTCCTGGCAACTCTCATGAGTAAGAATACAAATTCTTTGGGCAAACAAGCCACTTGGCCCGGAGTTTCCCCGGAAATCAAACATATCGGATTACAATCACATCACATCCCATAGTCAACACAAGAAGAACTTACAAATCTGTGCAATGTGCCAGGAATGATCTAATGCTGCTTCTCAAATGAGGGAGATGGGAGGAGGGAAATCTACTAAATGTTGAAAGGACCGAATAGAGTGAAAGTGGAGGAGATATGTCCAGCAGTGGGAGAGTCTGGGATCAGAAAGCACAGCCTCAGAATAAAAGGATGTCCCTTTAGAAGAGAGATGAGGAGAAATCTCTTTAGCCGGGTGTGGGGGGAATCTGTGGAACTTGTGGCCACAGACGGCTGTAGATTTGGGTAGATTTAAAATGGAGGTTGTTGATTAGTCGGTGTGTCAAAGGTCATAGAGTGAAGGCAGGAGAATGAGGAAAGTGTGCTGACCATCTACATCACAGTCTGGTATGGGAACACCATTGCCCCCTGAGCGGTAAGCCCTCTATAAAGTAATGGACACAGCCCAGGGCATCACAGGCAAATCCCTCCCCACCATCAAGAACAGGGAACGCTGCCGTCAGAGGGCAGCAGGCATCATCAAGGATCCACACCACACCAGCACACGCTCTGTTCTCACTGCTGCCATCAGGAAAGAGGTCTCAGTGCCACAAGACTCGCACCACCAGGTTCAGGAACAGCCGCTCCCCTTCCACCATCAGACCCCTCAACGACAAATTCAATCAGGGACTCGTTTAAGGACTCTTACTTCTGAAATTTATGATTTTTTTTCTCCTCTCTGTATTGCACAGTTTGTTTACATTTCTTTATTTGTTTACATGTGTACATAGATTCAGTTTTTTTTGCACTATTGATAAGTGGTAATTATACCATCTATGTACTCTTGCAATAAACTTAAATAATCTGAAATCTGAAAAGAAAATACCTTAGCTATGATTTGAATGGCCGAGCATATTCGATGGGCTGATTGGCCTAATTCTGCTCCTACCTTAGGTCTCTTGCCCCTCCTTACTTCAAAACCGCTAAATCCAGATCCCCAGACCGTTTGTTTTGATGGACAATGTGGGCAGTCCAGCGCCAACATCTCCTGCTTCATAAAAATGTGGTGAAATTGGTGGCACTGCCGGGTGAGGTGCTGTAAAAGCAGGGCTGCCCCTAGTATGGACCCAGGAGAGCAGGGAGCTGAGATGCAGCAGTGCTCCGCAGGGTCCCCACTGCTAATGCTGATGGAGGCTTTAAGCAGCCTGTTAAAGGAGCCGATGAAAATCTTGCAACCACTGAGGCCTGTGGCCAAGATAATGGCACCTGTGCTGGGCAGCAAACCATGAGGGGAGTTGACGACAGGGAGAGCAGTAGTCCAGGGCAAGGCACCAGAAGCAGGAAGGACACCCCTCACACCATATTCTCCTCCACCCATCCATTTGAGAAGTAGAAGCATGGGAAGTAACGCGACAGGAAGGTGGCCACGACATCCGATCAGCAGCTGAAGGAGCCACATAGGCAGCTAGTGGCTTGCTTCGAGTTACTCAGTCTAGGGTGGCCATTCCAAAAGGAGGACAGGGTCATAGGTTACCATATACACAGTGTGTTTGCATTTTTGGTCTTTGCAATACCGTTTAAATGGCCACCCTTGGATGAGTCCCTCAAAGATGACTCGCACAAGTGACTGGCTCATGGGAACCAGGATTCGAGCAGGGGCTGAGGACAAGAGAGGGCCTCGGGCCCTGAAGGCTTCCTGTCATGTTGGAGGTTTCAATCTGGAGCTCGGGCTGCCAGTGGCTTGAACAGGAATCTATGCGGCTGCAGGAGCGCTGGAGGGGAATTCACGGTCATACGGGTTACACTATATTTTATATTACATATAAATATGTTTTTGAAAGAGATAGATTGTGGAGGGGTGTTTAGTGTTGGTCATTTCACAAACAGACATTATCATTTCATAAAAGACATCTTTATTAGAAATGCAAGAGCTTTGCATAAGCAGAGACTTAATGTCCACAGTGACTTTACAGACACTTTGAAGAAGGCCTATGGAGACTTCAAAAGTAGGTGTTAATTGAACTGATGTTGTGGACTAAATGGACTATCTTCTTTAAAGCAACCGATGTCCAGGCTCAGAAACTGGTTACAGTTTGCTGCTCTAAGAGAGGTCATGTGGTTTTGCAAACAGAGAGAAAGAAAATGTGATTCTTTCTTTTGGGAGAGAAATCAGTTCTCCAGTAACTTTGGGAGGCTTGTTGAAAATCCCATTTTGAAGACTGGTTATGAGATCTGAGTTCAGCCTGTTCAAAACCCTTATAGTCCTTACAAGAGGAAAGAAGAAATGGCTGGCTAGAGTATTTCTCCCGAAATAAGGGAAACAAGAGGAACTCTGGTGACCTGAAAGAAGAGGTTATCATTTGGAAAACCCATGATGGGGCAGGTTTTTTCAGCAAGACACCGAAGTGGCTGATCGGAGGAAATCAGTTTGTGTGTCCAATGAGAAACAAATCTTTCACTGAAATGAACCAACAAGAACTTTCCTGAGTGGTAACCATTTAACGTTAAGCACCAGAGCTTGGTGAAAATTCATAAATGTTAAATTCTGTGCACAGTATAAGAACTTGGAGGAGTGTGAAGTGAGTGAGTGGATTATTAACTTTCCTGAACATATACACATTACACACACGTGTGCTTAGAATTAGAAGGGGGTTAAGTTTAATTGATAGTAATAAGTTAAAGTTTGATCCTGTTTTTATGTTTAAAGAAATTAAAATGCAACTTTTGTTTAAGTGACCACTTGTCTTGGTGAATTTCTATTGCTGCTGGGTTTTTGGGGTCCTCAGGGAGCTCATAACAAAGGACACTCAGTGACTCTGAAGGGAGTCACTTTTGCTTCTCATTCTCTTCTTGTTAGGAGCGCCGGGCAATTACATTTATTTTAAATGGACGCTCTTTGATCCTGAAGTTGTGCTCCCTGACCCTTGACTCCTGCTTTTTGCTCTGGATTCCAACGTCTGTAGTCACTTGTGCCCTCATTTTTTGCTGTGGATTTGACATCACCCGATCAGACATGTGCAGTAGAGTTCCTGTCTTCCCTGAAGGGCATCGGTGAAGCAGAGTAAGTCCTGACAACCATCCAGCAGCTGGATAGTCATTGTGAATATCGACAAATTTAAAATAAAAACTCCAGATGAAGAACTCAATTTAAATTCCCCAGTGGCCACAATGGGATTTGCTATCTCAATTCTCTTTGTTATTAGTCCGATAATTTAATTGTTGCTTTGCCACAGGAAAGAACAATAGACATTGACCTCAGCAGTCAAACCCACAACGTGTGGGTGAATTTAAAAAAAAAACGAATCATGTCTCATTATTTGATTTTTTACCACAGATAACAAGACCAGCTGCAAAGCAGAACACTGAGAAATTTGTGCTTTGGAATGAGGTACTTCAACGAATATATGTTAAAGTTATATGCAGGTAGGCTTTTTCCATGTTTTAATTACTTGATTGTTGGAATTCAGTGACACAAGTGTTTCTATATTTTGAAATAAACTCATGGTACCATGTATCAGAATTAAATTGACAGATTTAATCAGTCCTTGAAGAAGGTAATTACTTTTGAGTGATATAGACAGACACAGAAGTTATTCTAATCACTTGTGACAAAATAAATCGAAAGGTCTAATAGCAGATCATCTATTTATATCAACTTCCTTGGGACATGTGAATTAAATTCTGGACTTCAAAATCGGAGGACGACACAGAGGAATGTATCGGAAGATTTTAAAATGTTCCCTTGCCATGTGTTGCCATGAGTTTTCCCCCATTTGATTGCTTGTGAAAGGTAGGCCAGCGCAGCAGTTGATGTGTGCATGCCAGGATCCCATAGACAGCAGATGAATGATTGGAGAGTTTTCAGTGGGGACTTTTTTTCTTCGAGTCTCACACTTAATACCTCCTCCAGAAATAATTTTGGAGAGTTACAGTCAAGGCTTTAACAGTTCTTGAACAGCTTTAGGTATGAAAATGCACACCAGAAGCGCGTCGAGGCCATTCTCGTTCTCAAGCTGGCGCCACCAATTCAAATAGAGGCAGATCCCACCCTAACCTCGACTCCACACTCCTGAACCCCAATACCTCCCCCCCACACCGTCCCCTTTCTTATCAAGATCCTATCCACTTCACATCTAGGTATGGCATGTTGGAACACAGAAACGCAGTTGAGAAAATCGCCTACAACTTAAGTAATAAGTATGACATATTTGTTACAAATTTGCCGTCCATATTTACAATTTTTAGGTCTTTTAATTGTGTTCTGCCAAACCCTCGAGACCTGCATCGATCTTCTCCAAAGAAAATGAAATAGAACTTTGATTTATGGTCCGTGGAGTGGGCGACATTTTTCAGCGATCCATTCTGCTTCTTTTTCCTTCTTTTCTTTACCTTTTTCTCCTTTTCTTGCTTTTTCTTGACATCTGCCCTCTTTGGGCTTTTTTTCTTGGGTGGTGGAGGGGAGGGGTGGGGGCATAACCATCATGGAGTAAACACTGGATTTACATTTGTACTTGTAATTTTTAATTTTGCAATTGACTGCATATATGGTCAAAACTTTTTTTAAAACTATTTAAAAAAAAAAGGATTATATCTACTTGTTTCAATTCATTTAATGACTGCCTCCATTGCTCTTTGAGGTGAACACTTGCAAAGGCTCACAATCCTCTCTGAGGAAAAAAAAAAGCTCATATCAACTCTGTCTTAAGTGGGTAACCTCTTTATTTTAAAACAGTGACCCCTGGTTCCCAGGACCTGGTTTTAACATGCCTCCCAGGCTTAAAACCCTTCCCAGATCCTTCTTTCTCCTTGAATTTTAGCTACAAAAGAATCACTTTTCCCTGATCCATCTCTTTTTTTCAATCTCAGAGGGAATTAGTTCGACATTTTAACTGCTCAATAAGCATTAAAAAATTTATACCAGACATTAGCCCTCAAATTATTCTGTTGGATACTGGTTTGTGAGCACTTAACTCATTAAGCTAAATTTCCTTTCTCTGTTATTTCAGTGGAGACATTAAACCATTTATTTTAAACAAGTTATACCACACCAACACAGTGAATGGACAATTACAGACCACAACCATTAACCATTTGTATGCCAGCATTATGCAATGAACTATCAGGGCCTGTAGAAAGTGGTGATTAAAATTAAAAGGGATCTCTTATGTGCCCTGCATATTTCTTGATATCTGTAGAACAACAGGTAGTGATGGATTCACTTGCCCAATTCAACACATTGCAAACCTGTGAAAATATTGTGCACTCTGGACTGCTTGTATCACAGTCTGGTTTGGCAACTTGAGTTACCAAATGTGATCCACCAGGTTCGTGGTGTGCAGAATCATTGAGGACTCGTTTCTCTCCGCACACAATATCTTTCAGTTGCTCCTGTCGGGGAAGAGATGCAGGAGGATCGGAGCCAGCTCCACCAGGCTGAGGAACAGCTTCTTCCCACGGGCAGGGAGAATGCTGAACAACCAAAGGAAATGCCCACACTGACCCTCGGAGACTCTCCTATTCACGAAACAGTATTGATTGATTTATTTGTATGTACAGATGAATACTTGCCCTGCACAGGTATTGTTTGTCTGTATGTGTGTCTGGTTGCGTCTGCGTGTTTTGCACCGAAGGCCAGAGAATGCTGTTTCAATGGATTTTACTTGTACAATCAGATGACAATTACCTTGAGTTGAGTTGCCTAAGGCTGGAGAAACAGCTGTGTTCATCTCAGGCTGTGACCTCCTGTCCATGGCAGACCCTACATCAAGGAGGCAGCCAACGTCATAAATGTCCCTGGTCGCAACCTCTTCTCACTGCTCCCTTCGGACAGAAGGTACGGAAGCCTGAAGTTCAGCAACTTAGGTTCCAGAACAATTTTTATGTAACGACTATAAGGCTCTTGAACCTTCCCTGACGACTCTAGCTCTTGGACCACAAAAATACTTCTCTGCACCATTGAAACACTACTTTTTTTTCCCTTGCACTAACTGTAGCTGAGAAAACTTATTGATCCACCTATCCCGTTATATTTATTATCTAATTCCATACCAGGGTAATTTAAATTATACTATTGAAGAGTTCAGAGAAGATTTATGAGGATGATTCCTGGAATGCAGGGGCTAACATATGAGGAACGTTAAGCGGCTCTTGGACTGTATTCATTGGAGGATAGAGGAATGAGAGGGGATCTCATCGAAACATTTCGAATGCTGAAAGGATTGGACAAAGTAGATGTGAATAACATGTTTCCCTTGGTGGGTGAATCCAGGACTAGAGGGCACAGTCTTAGAATTAGAAGGTACCCATTTAAAACGGAGATGAGGAGAAATTTCTTTAGCCAGAGGGTCATTGGGGGAATTTAAGGGGGAGATTGATGGGTATCTAATTATTCAGGGTATCAAGGGATATGGGGAAAAGGCAGGAAATTGGAACTAGAACAGTTTAGCTCAGGGTGGATTTGCGGAGCAGACTCGATGGGCTGAATGGTTTACTTCTGTTCCTTTATCTTGTGATCTTGTGAAAACGGTGCATCTAATGGACCTGTTTGGTTGCAGCAAGTAAGAATTTGGGTGCATTGGTATCTTGTACTTAAGTGATAATTATCATCCGATTAGATGTTAATAGGGTATGAGACCAACTTCATCTGTACTACACCTTCTGTGCCTGACTGCACTCAGAGGTCAATCCACAGGGCCTTAAGGGTGGCAGAGAGGATCACCGGGGTCTCCATCCCATGCCCATCACCCCATCAACGTGATTTACTGGGATCATTGTCTGAAGAAGGGGCGCAAAATAGTTGAGGCCCCCGCACACAGCATCTTCCAGCTGCTCCCGTCAGGGAAGAGATACAGGAGGATCAGAGCCAGCGCCACCAGGCTGAGAAACAGATACTTCCTACGGGCAGAGAGAATGCTGAACAACGAAAGGAACCCTTCACATTAACCATCCAAGACGCTCATATCCATGAAAACAATATTTATCTATTGATGTCTATGGAAACTTATCCTGCACGTGTAATGTTTGTATGTGCACTATGTCTGTTTGTGTGTCTGCATGGTTTGCACTGACAACCGGAGAATGCTGTTTTGTCGGATTGAATGTGCAATCAGATGATAATAAATTTGACTTTATTAATTTCAGAATCAGAATTAATTGTAATGGACAAGGCTCAAAATTCGTTGTTTTGGGGCAGCATCACCAATGCAAACATTCATATAAAGGACCATTCAACATTAAAAAAGTAGTGCATGAGAAGTCAAAGTGAGGCATCATCTGTGGTTCATTGATCATTCAGGAATCTGATGGCGGAGGGGAAGAAGCTGTCCTTGTGCCACTGAGTGCCTTCAGGCTCCTGCACCTTTTCCCCCGATGGTAGCAGAGAGAAGAGGGTGTGGCCTGGGTGGTGGGGGCCCTCAAGGATAGTATAGCCGCTGGTGAGCCTTCTTCATGACTGCATCGTCATGCAGGCTCCAGGACAGATCCTTGGAGATGTTGACAGATTGGAATTAGAAGTTCTTGATCCTCTCCACTACTGAGCCCTCGATGAGGACTGGAAGGTGTTCCCCTGACTCCCTTCTGAAGGTTTTGCTGACGTTGAGTGCAAGATTGTTGGCGTGACGCCACTCAACGAGCAGTTTCTTCTCCCTCCTGGACACTTCCTCCTTGTCGTTTGTGATTCTGCTGACAACTGTGGCGTCATCGGCAAAGTTGTAGATAACTTTGAATTTGTACTTGGCCATGCAGTCATGGAGTAGAGCAGTGGACTTGAGATGTGCCTGCGCTAATTGCCCATGTCAGGTTCATGTCCAAAGTTTACTGTCCAATGTCCAACACCCTTCTATTTCCTGAGAGAATAATAAGGTCATTTTTTATTGTCTTCTTTCAGCGAACAAATGAGAAAACTAATCTGAAAAACGCAAATGCCCACAAACTGGGATTGAAATGTTTTAGAAAAAGAATCCATTACATTCTCGAAATTATTCCAGTTGGCTCCCACAGAAAGTGACAACCGTGATCATATTTTTCCCCTGTGAACATCAGATAATGCCAGGGCAGATCTTTTCTTTCGTTGCAAATTCATTCTTTGTATGAGTCAGTTCATTATCCCTGTTGCTTGTTCAACTAAATTTCCACACCCACCCGGCTGCTACACCTCCAGCTGCTTGCCTTCAGTCTTCAAGGCCCTGTTTTCAGACCCGAACAATAGAGTTGATGCCAACAAATAAATACGTGCGCGTCCTACTCCAGATCACTACCTTAATTTTATTGTTTTGCTCGATGGGTAGACAAAAAGGTCTTTTGATGAAATCTCTCACGTTGCAAAACCATCTGAATCCCTGTGATGCACGGCTGCAGGAGTAGCTGACACAAGATTCGAGAAAGGCTGTGCAACAGGCTTTATTCAGTTAAAAGTCTGCTACTGGTGACTCCCGAGTGACTGGATGGGAGGGGCCGGCTCAGGATTATACCCTGGGCAGTTGATTGACAGCCGGCCAGATGTGGTCTGTCCTCCGGTGATCTTCCTGCAGGTACAGAGATTTTCATCCACATTCACCCCCTTCTTTAAAATTGTCCCGGGGTGGGAGAGGGGGGCGTGTTTAGCAACATTCTTAGGTGGTATATATGTATTTACAGGTTTAGATGGTCCGGCGGCCGTCGGAGTCTCTGTTACTGTCACAGAGTTGGGTCCTGGTCAAAGGTCGGCGAGGGTGTGCTGGGTGTCTGAGGGCTAGACAGGGTGGTTAGGACAGGCGCCGGTGGGGTTGACGGGGCGGCCTGGATCGGTAAGCGTGTGAGGTGTTGGAGGGGCAGGGGAGAAGGGTTATCCCCCGTGGTGTGAGTGTGCAATGAGTGTTTGAGATGGGGAAGTCGCATCGGGCCGACGTGGTCCTCGGGCAGTGGAGGCTGCTGTGTTGAGGTGGGTGCTCCCGCTGGGGCCAGATCCTGTGTTTACGCAGGAGCACTGGTCCCTGACACATGAGCCCTGCTGGAAGGGAGATTCAAGTCGCCGATTTCCTGCGGAATGAAAACAGGCATTCATGAGGGGTCTCGTTGGTAGCCGTGCACAGGAACGACCTGATGGTGTGTAGCAGCCTTTTGACTTAAAGTCCAGGAGGACTGCCTTCCAGATCACCCCATTTTCGTACTCCACCTGCCCATTTCCCCTCGGGTTGTAGCTCGTCGTGCGATTAGTTGCCATGCCCCTTGCTGTCAGGTACTGGCGCAGCTCCTCACTTATGAAGCTGGATCCCCAGTCACTGTGGATGAACGCAGGGTAGCCGAACAGAGTAAAGATCTGTGTCATTGCCCTGATGACGGTGGCTGTGGAGGTGTCTGGGCACGGGATGGCAAAGGGAAAACAGGAGTACTCGTCTATCACTGTGAAGCAGTAGATGTTCCGGTTTGTGGAAGGCAGGGGTGTCTTGAAGTCAATACTGAGGTGTTTGAAGGGCCGAGTGGCCTTTACGACGTGGGCCTGGAGTGGGCAGAAGAAGTGAGGCTTTCATTCCGCGCAGACCTGACATGCCTCAGTCATGGTCCAGACTTCCTGTTCGGTGTATGGGAGGTTCCGGGACTTAATAAAATGGTAAAGGTGTGTAATATCCTGGTGGCAGAGGGATTCATGGAGTGCCTGCAGCTGGTCGGCCTGGGCCGATGTGCAGGTCCGGGATAGGGCATCGGTGGAGTCGTTGAACTTCCCCGTTCGGTACTGGATGTTGTAGCCATAGGTTGCCAGCTCGACTCTCCAGTGCAAGATCTTGGCGTTTTTGATCTTGCCTTTGTGGGTGGTGCTGAACATGAATGCCACTGCACGCTGGTCAGTGAGGAGGGTGAACCTTCTGCCTGCCAGGTAGTAATGCCAGTGGCGGACCGCTTCCACGATCGCTTGGGCCTCCTTTCAATGGTGGAGTGCCCGAGTTCGGAACCATGGAGGGTTCTTGAGAAGAAGGTGACGGGCCATCCCTCCTGGTTAAGGGTAGCAGCAAGGACCACATCAGAGGCGTCGCACTCTACCTGGAACAGGGAGTCCTCGTCCATGGTATGCATTGTGGCATCTGCGATGTCCTGCCTGATGCGGGTAAAAGCTGCCTGCACCTTGGGTGGAAGGGGAAAATTGGTGGCCTGGGCCAGTGGGTGGACCTTGTCCGAGGAACGGGGAACCCACTGGGAGTAGTAAGAAAAGAGGCCGAGGCATCTGCAGAGGGCCTTGAGCGTGTGTGGGAGGGGTAGTTCCATTAATGGGCACATCTGTTCTGGATCCGGGCAGATGACACTTTGTGCCACAATGTACCCCAGGATGGTGAGGCGGTTCAGCTCCTCAGCTGTTTGGAGAAATCTCTCCAGGTTGCCATCGTGGTCCTGCTAGTCGTGGCTGCAGATGGTGACATTGTCCAGATATAGGAAGGTCGCTCTCAGCTTGTGCTGGTCTACCATGCAGTCCATTTTGCTCTGGAAGACAGAGACCCCGTTAGTGACCCTGAACTGAACTTGGCGGAACTGGTAGAGATGCTTGTCTGCCTCAAAGGTGGTATAGGGCTTATCCCGCTCGTGGATCGGGAACTGATGATAGGCCAATTTCAGGTCGATTGTGGAGAAGGCCCTGTAGCGGGCTATCTCATTGACCATGTTGGCTATTCTGGGTAAGGGGTAGGCATCCAGCTGGGTGTACCGGTTAATGGTCTGACTGTAGTCTATGACCATTCTTGGTTTTCTGTCCCTTTTGACCACCAGGACTTGGGCTCTCCATGGGCTGGTGCTGGGTTCTATGACACCCTCTGCCGGGAGCCGCTTTACTTCCGCTTTAATGAATTCTCTGTCAGCTGCGCAATAGCACCTGCTTCTGGCGGCTGTCAGTTTGCAGTCTGGTGTGAGGTAGGAGAAGAGGGCGGGAGGGGTGATGCTCAGTGTGGAGAGGCCACAGGTGGGCTGGGGGTGGTCGGATGGTGCGCTGTGGAGCATGAGCGGGGGTAGGGCCCCACTGAAAGTGATGGTGATGAAGTAGGTGGCACTGGAAATCTAAGCCTAAGAGGACCGGGGCACAGAGAGTCTGGGCATGACCAGGAGCCTGAACCCATTGTATGTCTCCCTCCCCACCCCAACAGTCAGATTAACGGAGGGTTGTTATGGAGTGGTCCTGGGCAGCAAAATTGATAGCAAAGCTCGTTGGGTAGATTTTAAGTCTGAAAGTTTGGTCCACATTTGGGTGAATGAAGCTCTTGGTGCTGCTGCTATCGAAGTTGACCATTAATAACAACGTCCATCATGGAGCACCCGAGGCCGTGTGGGATTTCTCCCTTCAGTGTAGTGGCCACTAGGACCATCTCAGTGTTCAAGTCGCTACTCCCCGACGGTTGAGGTGAGTGGCAGCCGGTGGCATCCTTTGCAGGTGTGGGGTGCGTCGATTGAGGTGAGTGGTGGTCAGTGGCGTCCGCAGGCTTGGGGTGGTTCGCGAGATAATTCTGGTCAGTGCCCGTGTTGACCACATCGTCATCATCTTCATCCTGTTCTAGGTGGGAGGTAGGGTTGTGCGCTGGATCGGCCCGATAGGCCTAAGATGGTGGTGGTGCACGGCCGACGCAAGATAGCGGCACCTCGTGGGTGCACGTGGCAGTGACATGGCTGGCTCTACCCGTCGGTCATGCTGCCTGCTCTGGGGGTGGTGACATCATCGCACTCACGTAGGAGGAAGTGACATCTTCGCCGGCCTTGGCTGGCGAGGCTTTGGGTATGGCGGCACTCATGACGAGCACGCGGCAGTCGTACCCGTCGGGGCTGGAAGTGGGCTGGTGAGGAAGATGGAAGTCGCTGGGCAACTAATGGCAGCGGGGTAGCGAGGTGATCGTTGAGGGCCGCTGAACTGCTGGTGATCCTCAAGAGGCATACTTTTCCGTATTGGCCTTTCTTGCCACATAGCAAACAGAACTGGTTTCTTACCAGGCAGTTTTGACCCACACCGGGACCCACAGCACTTACATGGGCGTGGGGTCCCTGCGGCAGAGATGCGCTCATCTACTAGCAGTCCCTGAGTCACGGCTGCTGTCCGGGCTGAGGCCTGGGGGAGTCAGGAGTTGAAGGCTTTGGCATGGAGGGCTGCAGCCTCTAGCAGTGGACTACCTCTATAGTTCAGGCCAGAGAGTAGATATTATATTCTAGTAACTTCTGGCGGGCTGCTCTCGAGCACAGATCTCAAACACTGGTGTCCCTGACCAATCTCTCGACTTCCCCTTCGTTCACCCCGGGCTTTGTCAGACACAGATGAGCTAGCTCTCGCAGGGCTCCCCAGGTAGGCATCGGCTGTCTCACCTGGCTGCTGGGCCCAAATACTCAGGAGGTATCTGGCATAGACCATGTTCGTTGGGGGCTTGTACATGGCGTCCATGTAGCCATCGGTTCCAGGTCCTCTGTACAGTCTTTGAGGGCCTGGAAGGCACGGGAACCCAACTTTGTGTGGAGCACCACGAGTTTCTTCCGAACCATGTTTATCACATGACTGCCTCGACCGCGTGCCTCCAGATTTCAAAGTGTGCTTGGGCTTCTGGGTGGCGAGGGTCAATCTCTAGGCTCCCGACGGTTAGGAGCTTTTCCATAGCAGGTCTAAATTTTTAACTGAATAAATTGTGATGCACGGCTGCAGTAGGAAGAAGACACAAAACTCAAGAAAGACTGTACAATGGGCTTTATTCAGTTAAAAGTGTCTGCTACAGTGGTAGCTGAACTGGTGGCTCCCGAGAGACTCTCTCGGGAGGGGCCGGCTCTTGATTATATTGAATTTAAAACTGAATATGAAAATAGGCAGTGAACCTCCTGCAGGTACAGAGATCGCCCCCTGAAGTAGGCTAGTGGTGGATCACCATTATCCCCAGGCAAGCAAGGATAGAGGTCCAGAAGAAGGGGTGAAACACGGAAATCTGCAGATGCTGTGACTGTGGTTAAAAGCACGGAAATGCTGGAGGAAATTAGCAGGTCTCAAGGTGTCTATAGCAGGAAAAGATATATAACCAACATTTCAAACCTGAGCCTTTCTTCATACCTTGAAGAAGGGCTCAGGCCTGAATTGTTGCTTGTATATCTTTACCTGCTATAGACACTTTCATCCATAACCCAAGGCATCATAATGTTGTATGCTTCTATCAAATCTCCCTAAAGCCCTAACCTGTTTAACCTTTCCCTGTATCTTAGCTCCTCAAATCCCAGCAACATTCTGTAAAAACTCTTTTCTACACTCTTTCTATCTTATTGATATCTTTCCTGAAGTTGGGTGACTAAAACTGCACCCCAAACTCAAATTTGGCCTCACCAATGTCTTGTACAACTTTACCAGAACATCCCAGCTCCTGTACTCAGTTCTTTGATTTATGAAGGCCAATATGCCAAAAGCTCTCTTTATGACCCGATTTAACTGTGGCCACCTACTAAACTCCTGATCAGAACTTTAATTTTATTTGTTTACTTGCTCAGTAGAAGTCTCTTGTTATTGATAAACACATCCTCTAGCAAAACCAATCGTTTATCCGACCAAGCAATGGAGAAGCATAATGTTTTCCCATCCAATTTTGCACCATTGTCAAAGGATACAAAATGAAACCAGCTTTAGACACACCACTGTCCTTTTCCCTCCACAGATGCTGTCCGTCCTGCTGAGCTCCACCAGTACCACCCAGCTTTGGCAGTCCCTTGTGCGCCAGCTTTGGAAGTAGGTTGGATGATTCGTGAAACAGCATCTCATTATCTGGAAAATTTGCTTGTGCAGAACCGCCATATCCTTCAGCTTACCAGATCGGTAGGGTTTTTACTGTTGATCACCTCTTCTTGACCTTAGGGTGACCCAACTTCGACTCTACTCTCAGAAGCAGCCACTGGCCTGATCTTATTTTTTTCTGATGACCTAGAAGAGGGCCATTTGGCCCATCTCATCTCTGCTGTCACCCTGTAACCTATCACATCATAGCATGTCACTGGGATCCTTGCGTACTGTGGTGGTACACCGCTAGCCTACTGCAGTGGGCAACCTCTGTACCTGCAGAAGAGCATGGGGACAAGACAACACCTGGCCGGCTGTCAATCAGCCGACCTGAATGGACCAAGCCCCACTCGGTCGGATGTCAATCACCCTCCGGGATATAAACCTAAGTCAGCCCTTCGAAGACACTCTCAAAGTTTACAGCAGCTCTCCTCACAGCTGGCTGTGTGGAAGTTTATGTCGAATAAAGCTTAATGTACAATCTTTTGGTTTTGTGTGTTTGCTTCTGACCAACAGCGCACCACACGTACAAAGACCAGCTCGGCAAAAAACTTCCACCGTGCGTCCATATTCAATCACAGACACGTCCCCTGATTAGTCCACCACCATCCCGTTCCTCTGGGAAGTGGGAGGAAGGTGGAGCACCTGTGGCTAATCCATGCTGGCAACGAAGAGAGCATGCAAACACCACATGGACATCGTCTGAGGTCAGGGTTGAGCCTGGGTAATTGGAGCTGTGAGGCAATGGGACTGGGTCATTCATTCCTGCTCTGCGAATAGTGTCTTCATTGAACATGCAAATGGTTTACCGGAAGGACTGGGTGAGGGGCTGCATTCAGGCTGGTAACGCCCGCCAAGGTTCAACAGCTCCTGAACAATCTCGATCCATCTCTTGACCATACAGTCTCATTCTGGACCCGGTTGGTTTCCAAGAGGGACTTTGATAGTCATAGAATGTAGCCTTGACGTACAGTTGGACCTTAGGGTACATGTTGAAATGGTAACAGGTAGAAAATAGGAGAAAGTGAGGAGGCGTCTGTGGTTCATTGTCCATTCAGGAATCTGATGGTGGGGTGGGGGGAAGAAGCTGTTCTTGTGCCGCTGAGTGCTTGTCTTTAGGCTCCTGTACCTCCTTCCCGATGGTAGCAGAATGAAGAGGGTGCGGCCTGGGTGGTGGGGTCCTTGAGGATAGAGGCTGCTTTCTTAAGATACCGCCTCAGTTAGATATCCTCGATGGAGTGAAGTCCGGTGTCTGTGATGGCACAGGCTGAGTTCACAATTCTCAGGAGTTTTTTTCCCCCTTCTCCGTGCATTGGCCCCTCCAGACAGTGATGCGACAGATAGAAGGAGAGAGGGGGAAAAAGTTAAGGAAACTCTGAGTGACAACAGAGGGTGGTGGTACATGGAATAAGCTGCTTAAGCAAGTGGTAAGGACTATTATAGCATTTAGAACAGTATAGTGGACCGATGCTCTGCTGACCTATGTAAACATACTCCCTCCCTCACACATATAACATCAGTTTCAAATTTCTTGTCAGAGTATACAACCCTGAGATTCCTTTTCTCTGCGGGTGTGGCAAAATTACCACTAATTAGTAGTGCAAAAAATAAACTGTACACAATGTAAACATGCAAACAAATAAACCATATATAACCATATAACCGTTTACAGCGTGGAAACAGAGCATGTTGGCCCTTCGAGTCCGCGTCGGTGTACTTGAGCAATTCCACGGGCTCCCCCTTCCCGCTCTCCGCCCATAAACCTCTAACCCCCTCACATCCACGTACACATCCAACCATTTCTTCAATGACAGAAAGGACCCTACCTCAACTATCTCCTCTGAAAGATCATTCTGTTCTGCGACCACTCTCTGAGTGAAGAAGCATCCTCTAACATTTCTCCTAAAGTTTTGCACCCTTACCCTTATGCCCTCTTGTTCCAACCTCCCCTGCCCTCAGGTGAAAGAGCCTATTCACATTTAGTCTATCTATTCCCTTCATAATTTTAAATACCTCTATCAAATCTACGTTCCAATGAATAATCTTTCTCTGTACTCTAGATGTTGTAAGCCAGGCAACATCCTGGTAAATCTTCTCTGCACCCTCTCCACCTTATCTATATCCTTTCTATAATTTGGAGACCAGAACTGAGCACAGTACTCCAAACCAGGCCTCACCAACGCCTTAAACAGTCGCAGCATCTCTTCCCAGCTCCTATACTCTATGCTATGATTTATGAAGGGCCTTCTTAACCACCCTGTCTACATGGGAACAGATAACGAATGTAAACCAACTGACTGTGCAGAGAGAACAAAAGAAAATCAATAAAGTGCAAGCTGTTAAACCTTCCACTTTGCTTACATGTGCCCATCTAAGATTTTTTTGGAATGCTTCTATTGTACCAGATTCCACCAGCACGCTTGGCAATGTATTCCAGGCACCCACCGCTCTTTGAGTAAAAAACCCTCCCTATATTTCCCTATACTCACTTTAAAGAGATGTCCTGGGAAATTTGTTTCTAGGGGGTGACATGCTGGGGATTGATCCCAATGCCAAAACCCTGCCAGCATGTCATTGTGACCTTTCTGAACAAAGGCTGGAGTTCTGCAAAAGAGAAAGATTAAATCTGGGCATTGCAACCAGTATATTTCCACCTGTTGAAACTTCCACTGAGCTTACAAAAGAGCGATTGAATGAGAAAAGAATTCTGGATTTACATCTTGCCTTTCTATCTGTATCCAATTCTCTTTCACCTCCACGACCAGGCCAAGTACCGGAGTACCTGTGATTAAGAACTGCCGACAGACACTGCTATCTGTGCATTGTCAGCGATCTCCATTCTGTGCACACCCCCCAACTCCCAAATCAAATATTTTCTTGGGAGCACAAGTCATCCTGTGCTTTAGAATGTCTGCAATCTGATTCAAAACTCACCAGCAGTTTGTTCGCATGACACCCTCACAAAGCCAGCGATCAAGACCGGACCGGGGTTAGAATCCCATGCTGTCTGTAAGGAGTTTGTACGTTCTCCCCGTGACTGTGCTTGTTTTCCTCAGGGGCTTCCGGTTTTCTTCCACCCTTCAAAATTAACTGGGGGTTAATTGTGTGTAAGTTGGGCGGCACGGACTCTTGGGCCAAAATGACCTGTTACCGTGCTGTATGTCTAAATTTAAAAATTTTAAATTTTAAACTGAGAAGAAATAACTTAAATTCTCGGTGTGCACCTTTGCCTATTGTCTTCTGAGATAATGAGTTTATGTGTACTAGGATGTTCCCGTGACTTCAGGAACTGAGTTACAGGGAAAGGTTAAACAGGTTAGGACTTTTATCACAGGAGTGTAGATGAATGAGAGGAGATTTGTTGGAGGGATTTAAAATTATGAGGGGGGACAGACAGAGTAAATGTAGATGGGCTTTTTCCACTGAGGGTCGGTGAAATACAAACTAGAGGATATGAGTTAAGGTGAAAGGGGAAAAGTTTAAGGCGAACATAATGGGGAACTTCTCACAGAGAGGGGTGGGAGTGTGGAACGAGCTGCCAGCTGAGGTGGTGAACGCGGGCTCAATTTTAACATTTGAGAAGAATTTGGACGGGCCCATGGATAGGAGAGGGATGGAGGGCTATGGGGAATAGGTGCAGGTCAGTTTTGGCACAGACTAGAAGGGCCGAAGGGGTCTGTTTTCTGTGCTGTAATGTTCTATGGTTCCAAGTGCAGCAAAATTCTTCGTTGCTGCAGCCAAATGTTACTTTGTAAGTAAACAACTACAATAGTCGCTTGAATTAAAAAGAGACCAAAAAGACAAAAGATAGATCGAAAATAAATATTCACAATTATCCCTAGTGCTAAAAAGTGATGTGCAATAGTGCAGACAGTCCTTTTATGCTGTTGCGGTATTCCACGATAAGTGTAACAAGGGGAGGTTCAAGAGCCTGATGAGTGTTGGAAAGAAACTCTTCTTGAACCTAGAGGTGCTGCTCTTCAGGCTTCTGTACCTTCATCCTGAAGGGAGCCCTGAGAAGAAATTGTGACCGGGGGGTGTGGTCCTTTATGATGTTGTCTGCCTTCTTGAGGCCGTACCTCACATGGATGTCTGTAATGGATGGGAGGTCGGATTCTTTCATAGACCTGGTTTTAAATTTAGACATACAGCATGGTAACAGGCCATTTTGGCCCACGATTCCATGCCACCTAATTAACACCACATTAATCTACACCCCTGATACATTTTGAAGGGTGAGAAGAAACCAAAGCCATGCAGACATGGGGAGAATGTACAATCTCCTTACAGACAGCACGGGGCTCAAGTCCTGGTCCAGTCCTGATCACCGGTGCTGTAAAGGCGTTGTGTTAAACACGACGCCATTTGTGCCGCCCGTAGGTTTGCCACCTTCTACAGCCTTCTGCGTTCCTAGGCAATCAAATTCCCAAACCAGGTTGTGATGCAACCAGTCAATGTTCTTTCCACAATGCACCTGTAGAAGTTTGATTGAAGATTCAACGCCATGCCAAAATCACTTGAGATTTCTTCGAAAGTGAAGTCGTTGGTGTGCTGCCTTCTTCAAAGTTGCCTCAGTGCAGTGGCTCCAGGAGGGATCTTCTGAAATATGAACTCCCAGAAACTTGAAGATTTGATCCCTCCACCTCTGTCCCATCAATGTGGAGCATACAAGGTTGAGGGGGGCTTTGATGGAGGGATATAAAATTATTAGGGGGATAGACAGGGTAGATGTGAATAGGCTCTTCCCCTTGAGGGTAGGTGAGATTGGAATGAAGGGTCATGTTAAGGGTTGTGAGCAAAGGTTTAGAAGTAACATGAGAGGAGTCTTCTTCACTCAGAGGGTGGTGGCTGAGTGGAATGAACTTCCGGAAGAGGTGGTTGCAGCAGGGTCAATTTTGTCATTTAAGAAGAGGTTGGATGAGTACATGGATGTGAGATGGTTGGAGGGTTATGGACGGGGAGCAAGCAGGTGGGACTAGAGGAGATCACTTAAATTGGTGAGGACTAGAGGGGCTGAGATGGCCTGTTTCTGTACTGTAATTGTTATATGGTTATATGTTATGTGGCACTTTACTTAAATGTATATTTTCTTTTGGTAAAGTGAGATGAACTCAATCAACGGTTGTATCTATTATGGATATGAAAGGTTTAGAGGGATTTATTTTCCAATCTAGGCAACAAACTGGTAAATCTCCCCTTCATAGCTTCCTCATTCTTCCTACAATGAGGTGACCAGAACTGAATACAATATTTTAAATGTGGTTTCACCAGATTTTCAGACATGAATTGCAAGCTCGATTGCAACATGACATCTCAACACTTAAACTCAATCCCCTGACTAATTAAGCCAAGCATCCCATGGGCATTCTTAGGCATTCTACCAACCTGTGCGGCAACCTTGAGGGATGTATGGAGCTGGACCCCAAGGTCCCTCTACTCCTTCACAGTTAAATATCCACCCATTGACTCTGTACTCAGCCTTCAGCTTTGACTTGCCAGAATGCAACACCTCACAATTATCCAGATTTGACACCTGCCACTTCTCTGCCCAACTCTGCATCCTGTCTTTATCCTTTTGTAACCACCGACACCCTTCAGCTCCATCCACAACTTCTCCAACCTTCGTATCATCCGCAAACTTACTGACCCATCCTTCCACTTCTTCGTCTAGATCATTTATAAAAAAAATTACAAAGGTCAGGGGTCCCAGAACAGATCCCCTGCTGAATGAGGATTTCTCGATTTAAGTTTGGACATACGGAACGGTTACAGGCCATTTTGGCCCATGGGTCTGTGCCGCCCAATTTACACCTAATCAACCTACACCTCCGGTACGTTTTGAACAGTGGGAGGAAACTGGAGCCCACAGGGAAAACTCACGCAGACACGGGGAGAACATACAAACTCCTTATAGTTAGCACAGGATTCGAACCCTAGTCCCGATCGCCAGTGCTGCAAGGGAGTTGTGCTAACTATTGCACCAACCGTGCCACTCCCCCACCACCCCCCTCCGTGACAAGGATTTCTCAAGTTGCTTTGAAACCTATGCACAATGTATTTTGCAGAATACATTGATCTGGGGGTCCAATTATGAGATTTTACTGTGAGTAATATCCAGATTCTCTCTCCTGGAAATGAACAGCAAAGGGTTGCAGCTAATTCGCAGATGTTCATATAAAGCAGACAATCCTATTGTTAAGCAAACAATGAGTAGCCGGAGAATTGGTCAGAAGCGTCCAAGGGTTAGTCAATGTTTTGGATTGGGGTCCTTCATTGGGATTGAATACGTGTCCTCAAATCTTATTTGTAAAAAACATTGGATTTTTCTGCCCTCTGGAACAGTGAATTTCTTCAAGGACTCATTTGTATAAACTGCTGTCAATGTATTGTGAGGTTTTCAACAGCTATTCAGAATCGGAATCAGGATTTATTGTCAGGAACATATAACAAAATTCATTGTCTTGCGGTAGCCTCACAGTGTAAATCTTGTGGTAAAAATAAAAATAAATAAATTCAAGCAAAAATGAAAAAAAGTGTCTGTGGTTCGTTGTCCATTCAGGAATCTGATGGCAGAGGTAAGAAGCTCTCCTTGTGCCGCTGGGCGCTTGTCTTCCCAGTGGTAGCAGTGAGAAGAGGATGTGGCCTGGGTGGTGGGGGTCCTTGATGGAGTGGAGACTGACGTCCGTGATAGGGCAGGCCGAGTTCACAACTCTCAGTAGTTTTTTCTTGTCATGTGCATTGGCCCCTCTGTACCAGACAGTGATGCAACCAATAAGAATGGTCTCCACAGTGCACCTGTAGAAATTTGCAAGAGTCTTTGATGACATACTAAATCTCCTCAAATTCTCCATGAAGCATAGTCGCTGGCGAGCCTTCTTCGTGATCACCTCGACATGGAGGCCACAGGACAGCTCCTCAGAGATGTTGACACCCAAGAATTTGAAGTTCTTAACCTTTCCACTGCTGACCCCTCAATGAGGACTGGTTCATATTCTCCTGATTTCCCCCTCCTGAAGTCCGCAGTCAGCTCCTTGGTTTTGCTAACATTGAGTGTAAGGTCGTTGTGGCACCACTCAACTAGCTGATCTACCTCACTCCTGGTTCGCTTCCTCATTGCCGTCTGTGATTCTGCCAACCACCAAAATGTGCCTGGCCACATAGTCATGGGTGTAGAGTGAGTCGAGCCGTGGTCTAAGCACGCATCCTTGGGGTGCGCCTGTGTTGATCATCAGTGAGGAGGTGACAAAGTTTGAAAACCAACTGATTCAAGTCTTGTTGCCATTGGTGAACAGATAGACTTATGATGTTTTGACTTATGATATTTCTAAGTTATAATGGCCAGAATCCGTACTTTCAATTTAGATTTCTGATGTTACACCGCACTTGCGATAAGCAGTGCAGTGACGTGACCCTCTCACGATGCTGGGCAATTGCAGTATCGTGCGAGTGCAGCACTCAGCAAACGCTGTGACACAATCACATTAGCAGTCTCTGCAGCTTTTGTATAGTGTAAAGGTTTTCAGCGTCCTCTCCCCGGTCGCCTGCACATCCGAGCATCCGCTCCCCGGCCGCCCGCGCATTGGAGCTCCTGACCACGGGTCCTCTCCCCGGCCGCTGTGTACATTACAGTGGTGGTTTTTTCCTAGGGTAAATATTTTTTCAATAAAGATTTTCAATGTCTAATTCCAAAATAATGGTAGAGAGCAGTATTTTTTCGATTTCCGATACTTTTGATTTACGATGGGAGTCCCGGAACCGAACCCCATTGTAAGTCCTGTAGTGTTAGGAAATGGGGCCTGTTTCTTCCCACAAGCGGGTCTCTGACATTGACCAGATGATCAATTAATGTTCAATGAGATATGTATTATCGTGTTCGTGAGGACAACGTGGAGATGCCCCAAAATTCTTCCTTGCTACAACTCTACCCCAGATGTTTCTTTTTACCAAAGACAAACATTATTCACTATTATCTACAATAGGAGAACTGTACAAAGTCTATTCCCACCCTTAGTTTGTATCCATATATTCCCATCATTGTACATTGTTACATCCATTTTCTATTTGGCAGCATTCCCACCACCGTGACACCTTGTCATTGCTCCCCCCTCTGTTGTTTAAGGTACTTCCCCTTGGTCACAGCCCCTCAATGCCCAGTAATGGGAGGGCTCTAGACTGTGGTCCTTGCCCGCAGTGCCCTCATGTTGTCTGCACCGAGCCTCAGTGCATCCCTCAGCACGTACTCCCACAGCCTGGAATGTGCCAATCCGCAGTATTCCCTCACCAACATCCCCGTGCTCTGAAAGACCAATGAACTTTGAGCAGGCGAAAGGATGTCTTTCACCAAGTTGATGGCCTTCCAGCAGTTCTAGAACAGCCCGTAATTCGACTGCTGGAAACGAACCGTGACCAGGATTCTTCCATCCTTCTCCACACACTCATAGTGAATCTGCATTCTGCAAAGAGGTGGGCAACTGTCTCCACTCCACCGCAGACATCTCGGGGACAACATGTGTTGTGGGTGATGATCTTAGTGGGAGGGTTCCTCTCACTACCAACCAGGAATATATACACATGTAAAGAAATATTAAAAAATGAATGTCTATAAATGTTTTGGTATGATTTATTTGGTTATAGGATACTGTTGATCAATCCAGAATGTATTTCTTACTCTAGAATACATTGTGGGAGATGCTGTTTCCCAGCCTAGCAGTTCTGATATTCATGATCCTGCATCTCCTTTCTGAAGGGTCATGGTTCAAAGATCCTGGGGGCCATGTGACAGGGATCATTCATGTATATTTTAAAAACTTTAAAAAGATCGAGCAAATATATCCAAACATATAAGACATTTTCTTATCACACAATATAATATTCATCCACTAAACCCCCAGCCTGACACCCATACCCACGCCCACCCACACACACACCCACACACATACCCATACACCCCCCCACACACACACCTACCTACACACACCCACCCACCCAGACACCCATACCCACACCCACCCACACACACACCCACACACATACCCATACACCCCCACACACCCACACCCACATCCACACACCCACGCACACCCACACACACACCCACACAGACCCACACACCCACACACACCCACACAATATATATATAATAAAAATATTTTCCCCCTTCCTCAGATATTAAATAAACCATAAAGGCAAAGGAAAAATAAACTAAAAATTAAAATTAAAAACTAAAAATTTAATCACGTCGTTTGTACCACAACCTTAATTAAATCTCTTCTTTATTTATCTGTCAGGATGTTTTGTATCTTTATTTTTTTCTTAAGGAGGGGATTAGATCATATTTGTGCCCCTCCGTGCCTCAGGTACAGCTGCCACACTTCAGTGAACGTGTCATACTTCTTTCTCAAGTTATAAGTGATTTTATCCAGGAGGATGCAGCTCTGTATCTCCGTACTCCATCGTGCAATACTGAATTGGGGGTCGGACTTCCACACAACCGCCATACACTCCCTAGCCACCAATGAAGGAATCTTCACAAATTGAATTTGGTGTTTGGATAATCTGAACTGTACTTCTCCAATATCTCCCAGAAGGAACAAATCTTGGTCTGTGGAAACTCCGTAATGTTTTTTAAGATGTCCCCCAGGTCTCTCCAGAAGGATCCATAGCCAGGTGGAGTGGATAAAGGTTCCAATCTCTACACCACATCTGAAATTTCTGACTTTGATTTCTGTAATTTTTGCTGTGTGAGGTACACCTGATGCCGGAAATTGACCTGCACCAGCATGTACCTGGCACTGACAATTTCTGTCATGCTTTATAGACACAAGTCTTCCCACCAATTTTCATTAATCGTTGAACCCACATCCGACTCCCATCTCTCCCTCGACTGGTATAATCCCGGTTTTGGGCCCTCACTTTGGAGTACGAAATACATACTAGAAATAAATGTAAATGCATTGCCCTGTCAAATTAGAATCTCCATGGTGCTACCCTCCGGCAGAATCATTGTTTGTCCTAATTTGTCTTTTTAAAAAGATCTCAACTGTAGGAAGCAGAAGAATTTTCTATTAGATCATCCAAATTTAATTCTCAATTGTTCAAATGACATGAGTTGCCCTTGATCACAACAGTCCTCGATTGACCTGATCCATTTCTGGCATCAGGCATCCAGGATCTTGTTGTCCAGTGTCAGGGGTATTAAATTGTTCTGGAACAAGGGTGTATGTGGAGACAGTCCCACCCTCAGTCCAATACATTGATGTTTTTTTTTGCCATATTTGGTGTATATGTGTAAATATGGGGTTATTTGTCTTTTTGAAAATTAATTTGGTGTTTCATTTATATATAAATTCTCCTGCTAGCCTTTCCCCCTATTGAGTGTAGTCGATCCTTGACAACCTTTTGAGCTCTATTTAAACAATGATCCCAGTGAATCTCGACAATAGAGGAAAAGGTGGCTCTAGGGAGGCTTCATGTAATGAGGTGACCAGAACTGAACACTATATTCCAAGTGTGGTTCAACCAGATTCTTATAGAGCTGCAACATTACCTCGCTGCTCTTGTACTCAATTCCCTGACTAACGAAGGCTAAAGCATCACCATAAACCTTCTTAACTCCCCAAGATCCCACTGTTCCTCCACACTGCTCAGAATCCTGCCATTTACCATTTACTCTTAACCTTCCAGAGTGCATCATTTCACACTTATCTGGATTGAACCCCTTCTGCCAATTTTCACCCAACTCTGCATCTGGTCTGTATCCTGTTGCAACCTTCAACACTGTTCTACACTATCCACGCCACCCTCAACCTTCATTTCTCAGCAAAAGTACTGACTCACCCTTCCACTTCCTTATCTAAGCAATTTATAAAAATTACAAAGAGCAGGGGCTCCTGAACAGACCCTTGCAGAATGTCACTAGTTACCTCCGGCAGAATATCTTTCATCTACTCTCACCTCTGGCTTCTGTGCTGCCAAGTTTCCATGGATCTCCTTGCTCATGACTTTCTGAATGAGCCTACCATGGGAAAGGTTGACAAACATACCAAACATTTTTTTTGGTACAACTTGTACAATTGGTACAAACCTTTCTTCACAGTCAGTGTACCACCAATTTACAATGTGTTAATGTCACACACATTAGGAGGCACATTTTTTGTTTCTTTCAACCCCAAACGTTATTCAGTTAGTGCAAGCAGTACATACCCTTGTCTACATCAGTGGCCTTCAAACTTTTTCATTCCACTCACATACCACTTTGCCATCAGTGATTAGTAAGGGATGGCTTAAGGTGGGATGTGGGTGGGAGGGAAGGTTGAGAATCACTGCTCTAGACTCAATTATTACCGAAATATTTGGCTTGAGAAAAATAGTTATTGGCC
Organism: Narcine bancroftii; assembly: GCF_036971445.1. Classification (NCBI taxonomy): domain Eukaryota; kingdom Metazoa; phylum Chordata; class Chondrichthyes; order Torpediniformes; family Narcinidae; genus Narcine; species Narcine bancroftii. The sequence goes on from NC_091473.1 coordinate 146,295,730, forward strand.
CATTTCCTAAGAAGTTCTGAAACCCTGCACATAACGGGTCAATAAGGGATGATTAAAGCAGTGGTCTTCAACCATTTTCTTTCCACCCACATCCCACCTTAAGCAATCCCTTTCTAATCACAGAGCACCGATGGCGTAGGGATCACTTAACGTGGGTTGTGAGTGGAGAGAAAAAGGTTGAAACCCACTCTTTTAATCGTCCCTCATTGGCTCGTTATGTGCACGGTTTCAGAACTCCAAAGGAAATGGGTCAATGACAATTTTTCTCAAGCCAAATATTATGTGCACGGTATTGGACAATGTTCCTGTGTGAAATGTTGACAACTCTAAGGATCTCTTTCTGCATGAAGTTTCCTCAGCATAGCCACCAGTTGTAGTACATGGGTAGTAGCCTACAGGTGTCACCCTCTTCATGCAGATAGACTCGTTGGAATCTCTGTCAAAATATACTTCTACACATCTGTGTGTGTGTGTGTGTGTGTGTGTGTGTGTGTGTGTGTGTGTATGTGTGTGTATACAGTAGTCCCCCCTTATCTGCAGGGGATATGATCCAAGACCCCCAGCAGATGTCTGAAACTGCAGATAGTACCAAACTCTCTATATGGTATGTTTTTTCCTATGCAGACATACCTATGATAAAGTTTAATTTATAAATTAGGCACAGTGAGAGATAACAACAATAACTAATAATAAAAATAGAAGAATTATAGCAATATTCTGTGTACATTCCGTAAATATCTAAGGGTTACTTGAACACAAATACTGCAGCTACCGCAACAGTCGATCTGATAACGGAGACAACTACTAAGTAACTAACGGGCAGGTAGCGTATACTGTGTGGATATGCTGGATAAAGAGATGATTCATGTCCCGGGCAGGATGGTATGAGATTTCATCCCGCTACTCAGAATGGGGTGCAATTTAAACCTTTTATTTCTGGAATTTTCCATTTAATATTTTCAGACTGTGGTTGACTGTGGGTAACATGTACAGAACCACTGTACATGTTTGTGTTTGTGTGTGTGTGAGCATGCACATTGTGTGAAGTTGTGTTTGTGTATGGTTGCGAGAGTTTTTGAGTGCTACTGTGGGGGTGTACTTGTGTGTATATATGTGCTTACATTAATACATGTGCTTGTCTGTGTATGAGGGAGAGTGTGCCTATGTGTGAGTGTATGTGCATGTGAGGGTGTACATTTGTGTATGCAGGTGTGATATTCATGTCCGCGCGTGCGTGCACATGTATGTATATGCGTGTGTGTTGATGTCCGTGCTTGTGTCCGTGCGCGCGCATGTGTATATGCGTAAGTGTGTGTTAATGTGTGTACATGCATGTGCATGTGGACATGTTGGCAGTGCATTGCTCCCTTTTACTCATTTGATAACAGGGTGTCATCTATTCAGCTTTACGACTGAAAATGTGCCTTTGGAGGAGAAAATCTAAGCGCCAGTGTGGTGGTATACCATCGGCCTACTGCAGGGGGCAACCTCTGTACCTGCAAGAGTGTAAGGGGACAGGACAACACCTGGCCGCCTGTCAATCAGTCGGCCTGAAAGGATCAAGCCCCAACCTGTCGGGTGTCAATCACCCTCCGGGATATCAGCCTGCGCTGGCCTCCCGAGGCCTCCCTCAGAGTTGCTGCAGCCTGGCTCTGTGTAAAGCCTGTTGCACAGTCTTTACCTTTGTGTGTGTCTGATTCTGGCTGACAGTGCACCACAGCCAGCATTATGAATCACTTGACTGAACTCCAATCTACCCACCTCGGCATCTATCCATCAGTAAGGCATGATGCTTAGGCTTTCGTTCTGGTAATTAGCTCCAGCCAACTTAAAGCAGCCACCCACACACTTCAAGCCCAATTACATCGGACTCCAACTTTTCCAAAGCAATATTGACTCCAACATCTCAGAATCAGAATTTATTGTCATAAAAAAGTCATGAAATTTGTTGTTTTGTAGCAGCGTCACAGGGCGAACATTCATATAAACCACCTCACAAAATAAATAAAAATAGTGCAGGAAAACGTCATAAAAAAGGCAGTGTCTATGGTTCATTTTTCATTCAGAAATCTAGTGGTGGAGGGGAAGAAGCTGTCCTTGTGCCACTGAGAGCACGAGAAATACGGCAGGGTCTTGGTTCATTGATAGGCTCCTGTACCTTTTTTCCCCAATGGTAGCAGAGTGAATAGGGAGTGGCCTGAGTGGTGGGGGTCCTTGAGGATAGAGGCTGGTTTCTTAAGACACCGCCTCTTGTAGACGACCTCGATGGAGTGAAAACTGGCGCCCTTGATGACACTGGCCGAGGTTGCAACCCTCTGGATCTTTTTTCCTGTCCTGAGCATTGGCACCTACGTACTAGACAGTGATGCCACCAGCCAGAATGCTCCCCGTGGTACAGCTGCAGAAGATTTCGAGAGTCTTTGCTGACATACCGAATCTCCTCAGACACCTCACAAAGTATAGCCGCTGGCGAGCCTTCTTCATGATTGCATTGACATGGAGGCTCCAGGACAGATCCTCAGAGATGTTTGCACCCAGGAATTTGAAGTTCTTCAGCCTCTCCACTGCTGAGCCCTTGATGAGGACTGGGTCACGTTCCCCTCACTTCCTCAATCATCTTGGTTTTGCTAACGTTGAGTGCAAGCCTGTTGTTGTGACAGCACTCAACCTAGCTGATCTATCTCCCTCCTGTACACTTCCTCATTGTCACCCGTGATTCTGCCGACAACTATGGTGTCATTGGTAAATTTGTAGATAGCTTTGGAATTGTGCCTGGCCACACAGTCATGGGTGTAGAGTGAGTAGAGCAGTGGGCATAGGATCCAGTTGTGGTGGGGCCCAGGATTTGGAGCTTGTTGACCAGCATTAAAGGAACATTAGTGTTGTAGTCTATGAAATTCAGCTGTATGAATGAGTTGCCGTATTCTTGGTGATCAAGAGGAATCCGACCGTCGTTCCTCTCCAAGTGTGTCTCCTGAGATCAGGTGCAGCTCTATGGAGTCCAGCAGGGAAGTGTCTGACTTACACCCAAACGTAGGGTTGGACATCACCCAATGCTTCGTGCATTTGCAAGAGAGTCTGGGACTTCTGGTTTACAAGCAAGATGCCAGGTGCATTATGGTGCAGTGTGTTTACTGTAGAGAAGGTACGGCCAAAAGTTGTGGGCCACAGACAGAAAAATAAAAGAAGCCATAGGCCAAACAATATTAAATTTTCAACCAGGTATACTGCAAGGAAAAAGGTTTTTAGACTAGAAACTGCTGTGCTATTGAATAACAATGTGACACTACTGATCAGCTTAACTGTTGATATAACAGTGCTCACATTTTATATTCAGAATTTCTGTATTTGGTGCTCTGAATTTAATTTAAATGAATACAAGTAAACCTCCCATTCAAAAAGCAGTGCAAAGTAAAAGCTGGGGGTAAAATAAGAACAGGAGAAAAGATCAAGAAAGGGACAAGGCCGTCTCCAACATTCCTTCGCAACTCTCAGTGAATGCAGTTCATGGCCCGAGTGTCTGCCTTAATGATAATGATGTAATCTGCGATTCGACAATAGGCTGCTAAAGACAGGGTCTTAAAGTTAACAGATCCCATGCAAATCAAACACACACACTTCCCCTTGACTTCTGTGAAAAAGTATTCATTTTCGCCACTGTGACTGAAATTTACGGCACTCCCTTGCTATTTTCTGTCTTTTCAGTTCCACCGCATTTAATCAACTGAGGTAAACATTTTTTTTTTAACTGAGGTAAATTTCTTTTTGTAATTGAGGTAAGCGTTTTCCATTGATGAGTAACATTGTAACGGTCGGTCGAGTGGTTGTTCAAAATGGCAGCAACATCTAGTGTTAAAAATAAGAAGTGTAATTTATTGTTAGAGATTATATTCTAATGGGCCATGTTCCATTTTATTTTTGAAATTCATTCTGGGCCACTTAAAAGTGGGCCAAGGGCCACAGTTGTCCTGGAGTCTAGTTTGGCCACTCCTGATCTAAATGAATATTTTGTTCACCAGGGAGAGGGGCCTTGATGAATGTGAGGTCAGTGTAGAATGGGCAAGTGTGCAGGAGCAAGTTGAAGTTAAGAAAGGGGGAGTTTTAGAGCACCTTAAAACAAAGATATGGATTTTAGTAGGGTGTTTTACCAGCTTTGTTATGGTCGGTTCATCCAGGAAGTCATGACCCATGGGATCTATGGACAATTAGCTGCATGGATTCAGAATTGTCATGCCTGTCGAAGAAAGAGGGTGGCAGTAGATGGGACTTATTAAGTCCTGGATGTTGGTAACTAGCGATGGAAGTAGTTTGGCCACCACTATTGTAGAGCATCAGGTCAGAGGCCAGCCCACAAATTGGAGGCCATTCCACAGGACCATAAAAGCGGCAGAGAGGATCACTGGGGTTGCTCTCCCTCCAAATTATGGGATTTACCATTGATTATAGAGAGCTCGGAAAATCAGGGAGGGCTCCTACCACCATCTTCCAGCTGCTCCCGTCAGAGACGAGACACAGGAGGAGCAGAGACAGAACCACCAGGCTGAGGGACAACCTCTTCCCGTAGGCAGTTTGAATGCTGAACAACTGCTCCAATAACTCTCTGTGACTCTACTATTTATTAAGAATATTTATTTTTATAACCATATAACATATAACCATATAACAATTATAGCATGGAAACAGGCCAATTTGGCCCTTCTAGTCCACACTGATCCAAGTACCCTCCTCTAATCTGCCCATATCCCTCCATCTCCCTCCCATCCATATATTTATCCAACTCTTTCTTAAATGACAAAATTGACCCTGACTCCACCACCTTTCCCGCAAGCCCATTCCACACAGTAACCACCCTCTGAGTAAAGAAGTTCCCCCTCATGTTACTCCTAAACCTTTGCCCGTCAACTCTCAACCCATGACCTCTTGTATCCTTCTCTCCTCCTCTCAATGGGAAAAGCCTTTCCACATCAACTCTTATCTACCCCTCTCATTATCTCAAACACCTCTATCAAATCCCCTCTCAGCCTTCTACGTTCCAAGGAATAAAGACCTAATTTGCTCAATCTCTCCTTGTATTCCTGATGCTGAAACCCAGGCAACATTTTTGTAAATCTTCTCTGCACTCTCTCTATCTTGTTAATATCCTTCCTATAAATCGGTGACCAGAACTGCACACAGTACTCTAAATTTGGCCTCAACAATGCCTTGTACAGTTTCATCATTACTTCCCAACTCCTATATTCTATGCACTGACTTATATAGGCAAGCATACTAAAGGCCTTCTTCACCACCCTGTCCGCATGCGCTCCTACCTTCAGGGAATAATACACTGTTATTCCTAGATCTTTCTGCTCCACTGCATCCTTCAACGCCCTCCTATTTACCATACAGGTCTTGCTTTGATTATTCTTTCCAAAATGAAGCACCTCACACTTGTGTATATATGTGTATATATGTACTGTGTTTTTATATCTTTGTCTGTATGCATGTTATATTTGTGCTGTGTGTTTTGCACTTTCTGTGCTGTGTACCGTGTACCGGGGATCATTGTTTCTTGGGTTGTATGGGTAAAATTGTGTGGCAAATAAACTTGAACTTGGACATTGTGAATGTTTGTCACAATCTCTCTCTCTTTCTCTCTCTCTCTCTCTCTCTCTCTCTCTCTCTCTTTTCTTAAAATAAATCTCAACCCTCTCAAAGCAACAATGGCAAGGTTAAAAAAAAGCACAAATGCCAAAACAGCAGATTGAGTGACAACTTGAATAGTCCACAATACCATTGTGAACAATAACAGCATTTCAGGGAGGGAATTGGATAGCCCTTGCTTTTTAATTTTGTACTTTCTGTGTTGCGGCAGAAGCAGAAACCTGCAGATCTACACCCATTAATGGCATCGAACACACTGATGGCATCATGAAGAAAGCACGTCAGCGCCTCTACTTCTTCAGGAGTTTTCGGAGGTTTGGTACGACATCAGAAACCCTGGGAAATTTCTACAGAGGAGTGGTGGAAAGTGCGCTGACCGGCTGCATCACAGTCTGGTACGGGGACACCAACACCCCTGAGCATAAAGCCCTGCAGAAGGTAGTGGACACAGCCTAGGACATCACAGGCAAAACCCTCCCCACCATCGAGAACATCTATCGGGAATGCTTCTGTCGGAGAGCCGCAGCAATCATCAAGGTCCCACACCACCCAGTACAGGGTGAATCAGAGATGGTGAATCAGAGGCGGGGAATCAGAGGCGGGGAATCAGAGATGGGGAATCAGAGGCGGGGAATCAGGAAAGAGATCTAGGTGCTACTAAATATGCCCCACCAGGTTCAGGAACAGCTGCTCCCCTCCACCATCAGACTCCTCAATGACAAATTCAATCAGGGACTCATCTAAGGACTCTTAATTGGGAACTTTATTGATTTTTATAAATTCTCTCTGTATTTGACTGTCAGTTGTATACATTCGTTATCTGTATACATTTCTTTACTTGTTTACATGTGTAGGTTGTGTACAGTTTTTTGGCACTGTTTAATAAATGGGAATTCTGCCTGGTCTACAGGAAAAGAATCTCAGGGCCGAGTGTGATGTCATGTATGTGTTCTGACAATAAATCTGAAATCTGAATCGTTCTCAATGCTGGTATTGGTGTTGTCAACCAACTTCGCTGCCTGTTGATAATGAATACACAAAATTATTAAGGGTATAGAAAGAGTAAATGCGAGCAGACTCTTTCCACTGGGGCCAGGTGAGATAAAGATCAGAGGAAGTGTGAAGGGTGAGAGTTTAGGGGGAACATCTTCACACAGAGAGTAGAGGGAGTGTGGAACGAGCTGCCCGCTGAAATGGTGAATGCGGCCTCAATTTGGACTTTTAAGGAAAAATTGGGCAGGTTCGTGGATGGCAGGAGTATGACGGGATATGGGCGGAATGCGGTTCAGCGGAACGAGGCGCAGACTAAAAGGGCTGAATGGCCTGTTTCTGTGCTGCAGTGTTCTACGGTCATATACTTTGTACAGTTTCCATTTGCACCAAAATTCTTACTTGCTGAAGTCACGCAGATACGCCGTAAAGAAAAGAAAATGATGGATCGCTAATAAATAATCTTAGTTACTAATCTGCATGAAAAAAGGTGGCACCTCAATAACAGTTATAATTTCTTGCATTCATACTGTTGAAGCTGCTAAAACAATTGTGACTTTATTTAATAATAATATTTATTTTATTAAATTTTACATTTAAATTTAGACATACAGAAGAGTAACAGGGCCATTTTGGCTCACATGTCCGTGCCGCCCAATTTACACCCAATTAACCTACACCCCCGGTACGTTTTTGAACGGTGGGAGGAAACCTGTGCCCCCGGGGAAAACCCATGCCGACGCAGGATGAACATACCAATGCCGTACAGACAGCGTTGGATTCGAACCCTAGCCCCGATCGCTGGCGTTGCACTAACCACTATACCAACCGTGCCATCAAATGTGCATATGTGCTGTGTATCTGTATCATTTATATGTGTGCTATGTCTTGTACACGTGTTTTGCACTGAGCTGACCGGAAAACGCTGTTTCGTCGGGTTGAACTGGTACATTCAGATGACAAATGAATTTAAACTTGCCAAACAAGCCAAACAGGTACTGTGTTTAAAAAAAAAACAAGATTATGCCTTAAATTAAATTAAAAAGAGATAAAAATGTAGAGGAACAAGAACAGTTGGCCATAGTGAAGAAAAAAAAAGTAATGAATCAATGGTGCAGACGGTCCTTTCATGATGTCCCTAATCAGTGTAATAAGGGACGGTTCGAGAGCTGTTGGAAAGAACCTGGAGGTGCTGGTCGTCAGGTTTCTGTACCTTCTGCCCGAAGGGAGCGGCGAGAAGAGGTTGTGACCAGGGTGACGGGATTTCTTTATTGTCACAAAAGATACCAAATTTATTTTCCTGTCAAGGTACACAATGTACACCAACTAAAATCATATAAATTACCACAATATGCCAGGAGGCAGAAAAAGGGATTGTACATTTAAAGAACAGATAGGTAGATAAGTAAATATTCACAATTGGAGAGAATGAAAAATAAAAATTGATGTTTCAACAGTGCAGACAAGCCTTTTGGAGGGGACAGGGTAGTAGGGGGAGGTTCAAGAGCCTGATAGCTGTTGGATTAAAAAACACTTCTTGAACCTGGAGGTGCTGGTCTTCAGGCTTCTGTACCCTCTGCCTGAAGGGAGCAGTGAGAAGAGGTTGTGACCAGGGAGGTGGGGGTCCTTTACGTGGTTGGGGCTGGGGAGTGGTTAAAACAGTCACTCCCAACTGGGGCCACAGACTGAAATCATGAATAATTTTTTTCGGATTTTTTTTAACATAGTCGGTAGGAGAGAAATAGGGAAGAAACCAAATAAAGTTGACTGTTTCATGGGGAAAGGGGCCCATAAAATTCGTGCAGCATTCTAAGGTGGACATAGTCACAAAAAGATTTGCGAGTGGCTGGATTAACAGACCAATAGTCTTGCCCATGCAGATATGGAGTGATTGATGTAGAAATGGGACTCGACAAGTTGCACACTCAGTGATACCCCCTATTGAAAAGTTGGATCTCTCTTTTTCATATCCACAGTGAAGCCCTGTGACAGTGATGGAAGAGGGATGTCGGTTCCAGCCAACGGAATCTTTTTCCTCTCTCTCACTCTGCAGTCCTGCATCTCCATCAATCATTCCTGGGCCACAGGGTTAGATTACGGTTCAGAGGTCCCTCTGGATGGTCTCGGAGGTGCCTTTAAACCCGGAGCACTAGAATAGCTTGCAGGAACGTCTCCCACTCCATCAATGTGACAGCGTGCGTGCCCAGACATCAACCACCTTACGCGTCAGAGATTGCCACCTCAATGCCAATTAATTCTGAACTACAGGCCGTTCTGCAGGCTTTATCACCGCTGGGAATCTCAGTTGGCTGAAGCTAATTCCGCTTGGAAGCATCCATCAGCAAAATGCCTTTTATCGCATCCACCTGAGATTGTTTGGAAATGAGTTCTTTGGGTGAGAGTGCAGAATCTCGGCAAAAGGCTGAATTAAATTCAACGCATTTAACTGAGGCCCTCTCTCTCTCCAACACCCTGGCTAACAGGCTGAGCGATTATCCTCTGGAAGCTCCTGTAATTGCAAGGCACGGCCCGGTGTGCTTACAGTGGGCCGAGACCATGCTCCACACATCAAGCTTTCACACAGACAAGCGACGTTCCATCCTTTGTTAAGTACTGAAGCCACTACTATGTCTAAGAGAATTAGCAACCTTTGGTAAAATAACAGGCTCTGCATCTTTACCCAAATCTGTTGCCGGTGTCGCACAATCCACCGATTCCACTTCTGTGCAGTTTCCTCTGATCTCCAAGACCAGAGTCACAAAGAATTAGTCCCTTCATTCAGATAGGAATGAAAGGGTTAGTACGTGGGGAATGATTGTTGGCTCTTGGACTGTACTTACTTAAGGATGAGGGAGGAAATCATAGATGCATTTTGAATGCTGAAATGCCTGGATGGAGTAGATGTGGCAAGGATGTTTCTCATGGTCGGGGAGTCTAGGAAAAGAGGGCACAACTTCAGGATGAAATTGCGTCAATTTAAAACAGAGATGTAGAAAAAAATTCTTTGCAAGATACAGGAGCAGAAGTAGGCCCATTGACCCATCGAGCCTGTTCCGCCATTCTCATCATGGTCTGATCCATCCTCCTCCTCAACCTCATTTCCTGGCATTCTTCCCATAACCTTTGATGCCCTGACTAATCAAGTACCTGTCAACCCAGTGATTCTCAACCATTTTCCTTCCACTCACATATCACTTTAATTATTCCCTAGGCTATCGGTGCTCTGTGATTAGTGAGAGATTGGTTAAGGTGGGATGTGAGTGTGAAGGGAAGGTTGAGAATCACTGCTCTAGACCCAATTGTTACTGAAATATTTTGCTTGAGAAAAATGGTCATTGGCCCATTTCCTTTGGAGTTCTGAAACCGTGCACATAACGAGTCAATGAGGGACAATTGAAACAGTGGTTTTCAAACTTTTTCTTTCCACCCACATCCCACCTTAAGCAATCCCTTACTAATCACAGAACATCGATGGCACGGGGATTACTTAAAGTGGGATGTGAGTGGAAAGAAAAAGGTTGAGAATCACTGTGTCATCTCCTGCCTTGAATACACTCAACGACCTAGGTGGAGTCACGTGATAGAGTAGTAGCTGGTAGGGAAATACCAGCCCTCTCCAGAAAAGAAGAAATTAAGTGAAGAAAATACAAAGTTCAAAACATAACAAATAAAAGATAAAGTTGTAGAGAAAAGAAAGAAAATGGCACCCAAGAAGGTAAAAGTAAAAACAACGGGAAAAAAAGAAGAAAAGACAGCGGAAGAGAAAGGAGAAGGCCTTACCTGCATGAAGAATCAGGGAGCCGAGGTTGGTGACGACACCGCAGAGTCGTGACTCCCCAACCGCTGGACTGCAAAAATGGGTCTCTGAGCCAAACAAAAGTGCGCAGTGCGCTTACTAAGGAGAAGGAGAACACCGACGGGAGGGGGGGCTCAGCTGAGGAGCGGGCAAACACAACTCGACCAGCTGAGGGATGCCTGACACCTGGGATTTCAGCTGGAAGAAGAGGAAAGTGACAGGAAAGGGTGTGAAAGGAAAGAACAGCAGCAACAGGAGGCCCAACAGATGAGTAGCCCAGAAGAAGAGGACCAACAGCAAGAAGCCCAGCAAGAAGAAGTCCAGCAAAGTGAGGCAAGCAGCTCAACGAGAAAGTCAGAAGAGACACAGATACAAGGAAGAGAAGAAGAAGACACAAACATTGCAGACACAGAAGAAGAGAAAGAAGGAGACCAAGATCTGCACAGAGAAATAGAAGGTAAAGCAGATGGACAGAATATAGATAAAGATTTTTTTCAAGAACAAATGAGAGCATTAAAAGAATGGCTGTCATTAGAATTTAGTGAAATGAAAAGGACAGATGAAAAAGTGAATAGAATAGAGCTGGTCATGACAGATGTAGGGAAAGGATTAGAAAATGTGGAAGAACGAGAAACGTCTGTAGAAATGGAAGTGAATGACTTAAGAGGAAAATTGGAAGAAAGTGATAAAAAAGTTAGAGACACAAGAATTGTTACCTCAGAAAATTGATATGTTGGAAAATTATAGTAGGTGAAACAACATAAAAATAGAGGGCCTAAAGGAGGGTGAAGAAGGCACAGACATGAAGGAATTTATAAAAGAATGGATCCCAAAGGTCCTGGGAATGACAGAAATACAGGAAGGAATGGAAATAGAAAGGGCACATGGAGCATTAGGCCCAAAACCACAGACATCAAAAACCAAGATCCATTTAGTAACATTTTTGAGATACACGACAAGAGAAAATATACTGGAGAAGGCAATGAATAAAATTAGAGAAGACAAAAAACCATTGGAATACAAGGGTAAAAAAATATTTTTTTATCCAGACATAAGTTTTGAACTCTTAAAGAAGAGGAAGGATTTTAATACAGCAAAATCGATCCTATGGAAAAAAAAGTTATAAATTTATGTTAAAATATCCAGCTGTGCTTAAAATATTTATCCCTGGGGAGCAAAACAGACTATTCTTGGATCCGGAGGAAGCACGAGAATTTGCAGAATGCCTGCAGGACAGAAGGAGAGATGAAGAGATGTAACAAGAATGAAGAATGGTGATAAAAAATATATATATAAAGATGTAAAAATAATGTACATATAAGAACTAAAGAAGGGAAAGAGAAGGGAAGAAAGGAAGTAAGGGGAATAAAAGAGGGTGAACTTTGTTATATGTGTAAAAAAAGTTATTTTCTGGGGGGGTGTTGGGTGGGAGAGAATAACCGTCACTGCGAAATCAGTTGATGCTTGCGAGCGGGTTCGCGATCCAAATGGAGAGGGGAGTTGTGGTTGCCCAGCAAGGGATAAGGGGAAACTCATTTGGGGTTAAGGGAATATTGGATGTGGGAGTTGTTGAAGTATTTTATGTTTTAAATGTGTTGTCATACATTGAGTTTAAAAAGGGAAAACTGAGAGATGAAAATGGGGAAAAGGGGGATGGTGGTGGTGAGGAAGCGGAAATGTGGTGTAAACAGGGTATGAGATGGCCGTTGAATTATATGACTATAAATATTAATGGAATACATAACCAAATTAAATGGAAGAGGCTATTAAATTTATTGAAAAAAGAAAAAAATAAACATAGCATTTGTGCAGGAAATGCATCTAACTGAAGTGAAACATAATAAATTAAAGAGAGACTGGGTAGGACATGTGTCTTGGGTAAACTTATACCTCTCATTTTGTTCATTTTAGATTGGTCACAGTGTTTGAGCTACCGAAAGAAAATAGACACACACACCGAGAGCAGTTCAGTTTATACAAATGTTTATTACTAATTCAAAAGCTGATTTCACACTACAACATGCAAGCCCTTCCCAACTATACTTATCAACGCTTGGACTGGTCCCAACTGCCGAAGCGAGGCAACAACTGCACACTTGTAGTAGGTTGTCAGGGCGCTGGTAGCAGCTTCTCCACCTCCCCCGACCGGGACGTTGCTCGGACTCTGGCTGTTCTTCCTTCTTGACAAGGGGTGTTCCCACCCCTCGGAGAGTCTAAACTTCAGCAGCAGGACCACAGACTTTTATACCCCAAAAACAATTAATCATGCACCCACTCCCTCTAACATTTGTCAGTCAAAATCAAAGCTGAGCATACTATTCTACAATTTAGAAGATTAATTATTATGGAGCAGGATGCTATGATATCCTGGTTTATCTCGTAGATACAAGGACTCATTAAAACTTCTTGAGCAAGACAGGTTGTGACCAATACGTCAATTTCAGAGTGTCGTATTTGACAACTGCTTTCCCTGGGCCTCACGGTGGAATTCCATTTCAAAGTGTATCTTCAGATAAGTCCCCATGGCTGAGTTTAATTACATCTGCTAGTTCTGAAAGTAAGGTGACCTGTGTGTGGACCCAGTGTCGTCAGTTCCACATAAGCAAAAAGCATCTGAGTACATGGTTTTAATCCTCCATTACAACATGTAACGGCAGCATCATATAATTCAAATGCTAGAGGTGTAGCTTTATTAATTAATAAAAATGTACCAATCAAGATAGAGGAGGAAATAACAGATCCAGCAGGGAGGTATGTAATGATAAAGTCTCAGATATATTTAGAATTTTGGAATTTGCTCAATGTATACGCACCTAATGAAGAGGATCAAAAGTTTATGCAAGATATTTTTTTGAAGATTGTAGATACACAAGGGAATATATTGATAGGAGGGGATTTTAACCTTAATTTGGATCCAATGTTGATAAAACTGGACAAAAGACAAGTAAAAAGAATAAAGTAGCCAAATTTATGGTTAAATCAATGCAGGAAATGAAACTTATGGATATATGGAGGAGGTAACACCCAAGAGAGAAGGAATATTCATATTATTCAAGTAGGCATAAAACATACTCAAGGATTGATATGTTTTTGTTTTGGCCCATATTCAAGGGAGAGTTAGGAAAACTGAATATAAAGCTAGATTACTATCTGATCATTCACCCCTGTTATTAGCAATAGAACTGGAGGACATCCCACCAAGAACATACAGATGGAGGTTAAACTCCATGCTACTTAAAAGGCAGGAATTTAAAGGGTTTATTGAACGCCAAATTAAAACATACTTTGAAATAAATATGGAATCAGTGAAAGATAAATTTATATTATGTGATGCAATGAAAGCCTTCATTACAGGGCAGATAATAAGTTATGTAACTAAGTTGAAAAAGGATTAGAATTGGGAAATAGAACAGCTGGAAAGGGAAATAGTAAGTACAGAAAAGGAACTAGCAACAAGGGATGATATAACAAAAAGAGAATTGGTGGACAAAAAAAAAATACGAAACACTACAAACATATAAGGTGAAGAACATAATGAAAATAAAGCAAAAGTATTATGAACTAGGAGAAAAAACACACAAAATATTAGCCTGGGATCTTAAAACAGAACAAGCTAAAAGAACTGTATTGGCATCAAGGAAAAAGGACAAACAAATTACATATATTCCAATGGAGATGAATGAGAACTTTAAGGAATTTTATGAACAATTTATACAAAACTGAGAACGAGGGGAAAGAAGACAAAATAGAAGAGTTTTTAGCTAAAATTGAACTGCCGAAATTGCAAGAGGAACAAAACAAACTGATAAAACCATTTGAAATAGAGGAAATACAGAATATATTAAAAAAGCTACCAAACAATACAATGCCTGGAAAGGACAGACTCCCAATAGAATTCTATAAAGCATTTAAAGACTTATTAATTCTTCCTCTCCTGGAAGTAATGAACCAGATAGAAGAAACACAAAACTTGCCAGATTCATGCAAGACAGCAATAATTACAGTAATACCAAAGACGGGGAAGGATCCACTAACACCAGCATCATATAGATCAATATCTCTACTTAATTCAGATTATAAGATAATAGCAAAATTATTAGCAAACAGATTGGCCGACTGTGTACCTAAAATAGTAAAACAAGATCAAACTGGATTTATTAAGAAAAGATGAGCAGTGGATAATGTCTGTAAATTTATTAATTTAATTCATGCAGTTTAAGGAAATAAGATGCCAACAGTGGCTGTTGCTTTAGAGGCAGAAAAAGCCTTTGACAGGGTAGAATGGAATTATTTATTCAAAGTATTACAATCTACCTGAAAAATATATTAATTGGATTAAAGCATTATATTGGACCATTGGCGAAGGTAACAGTAAATGGATATGTATCAAACCAATTTAAATTAAGTAGGTCCACTAGGCAGGGATGTCCATTATCTCTCTCACTGTTTGCTTTAGCAATAGAACCATTGGCAGAACTGATAAGAAAAGAGAATAAAATAAAGGGGATAAAAATAAAGGAGAAGGAGTATAAAATCAGTTTATTTGCAGATGACATCATAGTATTCTTAACAGAACCAGAAATATCAATAAAAGAATTACATAAGAAATTGAAGGAATATGGAGAAATATCGGGGTACAAGATCAACGCAAATAAAAGTGAAGTGATGCCAATGAGTAATGTGGATTACACAGAATTTAAAAAAAGAATCACCATTTAAATGGCAAACACAAGCAATCTGATACCTAGGGATCAGGTTAGATAATAATTTAAGCCACTGGTACAAATTAAATTATCAGCCACTAATAAAGAAATAGCATGAAGACTTAGAACATTGGAAAGAATTACTGCTAACGTTGATAGGGAGGGTAAATTGCATTAAAATGAATGTCTTCCCAAGGATACAATACTTATTTCAATCGTTAACAGAGAAATTCTTTAATGAACTAAAGAGAATAATAAGGAAATTTTTATGGAAAGAGGGGAAACCGAGGATAGTGTTAGATAAATTAACAGAGAGATACAACCAAGGTGGTTTGCAGTTACCAAACTTTAAAAATTATTATAGAACAGCACAATTAAGGTATTTATCAGATTTTTATCAGACAAAGGAAAAACCAGATTGGACTATGATAGAACTAGATAAAATAGGGGAGTAGGTACCGGAACATATACTTTATAAGCGGGATGAAAAGCTGTATGATATAAAAGCTCACCAGTACTGCATCATTTACTCAATATATGGAAGAAGATTCACTTAGAAAGGAAAAAAAAAATTGCCAAATATCAAAATTATTATTGACACAAAATCCTCTAATCCCTTTTACAATAGATAACCTTTCCTTCAGAGAATGGGAAAGAAAAGGAATTAAAAGAATAGAAAATTGTTTTTCGGGAAATAATTTTTGAGAGCAATTGAAGTACAAATATGGTATAACTCACGGTACAATGTTTGCATATCATCAACTGAAAACCTACTTGAAGGACAAATTGGGAAGCAGGCTGAGGTTACCAGAAGGAAGCAGCTTTGAATATGTGATTACAGACACAATGTTAATTAAAAAATTTATAACAAACATGTACATCAAACTGCAAGAGAAGGAAAATTATGAAATAAGCTATAAACCCAAACAAAAGTGGGAAAAGGATTTAAACATAAAGATAAAAAATGAAACATGGGAAAAGTTATGTTCTGGAACTATGAAGAATATAATAAACACAAGGTTACGCATGATACAGTATAATTGGTTACACAGGTTATACATCACACCCCAAATGTTAAAAAAATGGGACCCAACAGTATCAGACCGATGTTTTCGCTGTAAGAAGGAAACGGGAACAACAGTATGTGCAATTTGGGCATGTGAGAAAGTGGAAAAGTTTGGGAAGATCTAAATCAGGTATTAAATAAAATCACATAAAGCAAAATACCAAAAAATCCAGAGATCGTTCTTCTAAGTAATATAAGAAATAAGGAATTAGGCCTCAAACTGGATGAAGCGCAAAAAAGATTTATTATGATAGTCTTAGCTGTAGCAAAAAAATGTATAATGTCAACTTGTAAATCGGAAGAGAGCCTGAGAATACAGCAATGGTACATAGAAATGAATAAATGTATTCCATTGGAATGCAGCAGGTATTCAGCAGGTCATGTAGCATCCATGAGAAGTAAAGGGCGACCAATGTTCTGGGTATGGGCCCTTTGTCAGGAGTGTTAAAAGTCAAGCAGGTGGCTGAATGGCAAGTGGAGAGGAGCAGAGATTGACAGGAACAGGGCTTCTGCAGGCAGCACTCCCTCTGGGACTCTGTTCACTTATCCTTTCTGACAGACCACCACCGCCCCCCCCCCCTTCAGTTCTGACCATTCTGACTGCAAGAAATGCCCACATCTCCTCCCTCACTGCCAAACAGCTCTTCCAAGTGAAGAAATGCTTCATTTGTGGATTTTCAGTGGCCATCTACTGAATCCAGTGCTCCCGATGTGGGTTCCTCTACATCGGGGTGGCTGGAGACAGATTGGGAGATCGTTAGGTTGAGCACCTTCGCTCTGCCTGCTGCCACAGCAAGGACCTCCCAACCACTTCAATTCCATACCCCATTGCCACACTGACTGTCCTCATGCAGGGCCAAATCGAGGCCACCTGCAAACTGGGGAGCAACGTCTGGGCACTCTCCAGCTGGGTGGAATTAACATTGACTTCTCAATATCTGTTGAATCTGGTGCTGACTGTAAGGAGTTTGTATGTTCTCTTCATGTTTGCGTGGGATTTCTCCGGGCACTCTGGTTTCCTCCCAGAATGTTTGGGGGTTTGAAGGATAATTTGGGTATTTGGGCGGCATGGGGTCGTGGGCCAGTGGGGCCTGTTACTGTGTTGAATGTCTCAACTTGTCTAAATAGTGAGGAGTCCATGACCAGAGGGCATGTTATCAGAATAAAAGGGCATCCCTTGAGAACAGACTTGAGGAGAAATTTCATCAGCCAGAGGGTGGCCAATCTGTGGAACAGGTTGCCACAGACGGCTTGGAGGCATGTTATTGGGTGGATTTAAACCTGACGTTGATAGGTTCTTGATCAGTGTCAAAGGTTATGGGGAGAAGGCAGGAGAATGGGGTTGAGAGGAAAAATATATCAGGCATGATTTGAAAGGTGGAGCAGACTCAATGGGCCGAATGCCCTAATATTGCTTCTGTCTTATGGTCTTAATAAAATAGGGCAATTATTGATGGCTAGCATGGGAATGATAGGCTGAATGGTCTGCTTCCATGCTCTCTGACTCCCACTTCAAGTGCTGGCTGTCGTGCACAGATACTGCATTGTGTGACTAGCAGAGGAAAACCAAGGGCAAACGTCGCTGTTTTACAAGCTGAATGGGGCAGATAATTGGATTCATACAGGGTTACTGCCGTTTTTAGATAAACTTTGGCAAACTAGATTTCAGAACGCATTAAAAAAAATTACAGATGATTTGTTTTCGACGTACTAGAGAGGGGCTTTGCGGGTGAAGACACAGGGGATGGGGTGTTGGTGACTTGAGACAAGGAACCCTCGCAGACTGTGGGCTGCTGGCGACTGGCTCGAGACTAGCTGAAATGGTACTAGGCTCCGGAGCTGCTGATGGAGTGAATCCGTGGACAAAGGAGAATGGAAACACAGTGCTCTGTGAGGTCCAACTACTCAGTCCGTCTGCCATTGGCTCCATACAGGGTTTAAGGAGCCTGTCAATGGAGCTGACAGTGGATTTCTTTAAAAATGCTGCAACGCGGGGTCTGTGTCAAAGATGATTGGCAGCAGCCACAAGAAGTGGCAGGCTCTGGGGAAGCAGAGGACTGGCGCAGGGCACCAGAAAATGGGGAGACCACCCCGCATTTGAGATGAAGAAATAGAAGAGATGACCCATGGGACGGTGACCACAGCAGCGGACCAGTGAGGGGCTCTGAGGCCTAAGAACGCACAGGTGGTGACTCAAGGCGAGGAACTTCTGCGGGCTGCGGGCGACTGTGGCTGAGGGATTCGTACCAGGCTGTGGGCTGCTGGGGACTGGCTCGAGACTGGCTGAAGGGGTACCAGGTATCGGAACCAGGATGCGAGAGGGAGCCGAGGGCGCTGGAGGTTTCCTGGTCATGTCGGGGGTACAGATCCAGAGCTCAGGCTGCTGACGGTTTGGACTGGACTCTGTGTGGCTACGGGGGCTGCGGGGCTGCTGGAGGCAAATACTCGGACACTCGGTGTCTCTGGGGGGGACTCTCTTTTGCTTCTCTTTCTCTGACCATAAGTGGTGCTTCTGGCAATTTCTGTCGATGGCAAATCTGCCTGCATTATGGCAGATGAAAACAAATTATGTGCAATATTTATTGCACTGTCTTTATTACATGAAGATAATAACCGGGATGTGAGAGGGTCCCGAGGGCAGGAGGGGCCCTCGAGGGGCCTCAGGCGTTGAAGGTTCCTGATGGTTTCGGAGGTCTGGATCTGGAGCACGTGTTGCCAGTGGTTTGGACTGAGGTCTGTGTGACTGCAGAGGCTGCGGGAGGGATTGAGGTGAATCATCCTCCTCCACAATCTCCATCAGTACTGGAGCACCACAGGGCTGTGCTCTTCACCCCCTGCTGTACTCACTTTGCACCTATGACTGTGTGGCTTGGTACGACAACCATCTATAAAGTTACTGATGATACCATGGTAGAGAGTCATGTAAAAAGGGGTGATTGAAAACGTGGCTGAATGGTGCACCAACAACAACCTTGCACTCAATGTCACCAAAATCAAGGAGGTAATTATTGATTTCAGGAAAGGAAAGCCAGAGGTTTACAATCCAGTGATCATTGTGGGGTCAGAGGTGGAGAGAGTGAGCAAATTCAAATTCTTGGGAGCCACTATCTCGGTGGATCTTTCCTGGACCCAACACGTCAATGGCATTGTGAAGAAAGCATATCAGCGCCTCTACTTCCTCAGGAGTTTGTGGTTTGGCACAACACCAGAAACCCTTGCAAATTTCTACAGAGGTATGGTGCAAAGTGTGCTGACTGGCTGCATCATGGTCTGGCCTGGAGACACCAATACCCCTGAGTGTAAAGCCAGGCAAAAGGTAGTGGACACAGCCCAGAACATCACAGGCAAAACCCTCCTCACCATCGAGAACATCTACAGGGAACGCTGTCGTCGGAGAGCAGCAGCAATCATCAAGGATCCACATCACTCAGCACTTGCTCTGTTCTCGCTGCTACCATTAAGAAAGAGGTCTAGGTGCCACAAGACTCGCACCACCATTTTCAGGAACAGATGCTCCCCCTCCACCATTAGACCCCTCAACAACAAACTCAATCAGGGACTCATTTAAGGACTCTTACTTGTGCAATTTATTGATTCTTTTCTCTTTTCTGTATTGCACAGTCAGTTTGTTTACATCAAATTATTTGTTTACATGTGTTGGCTGAGATTGGTACTGTTTTTGCACTACTAATTCTGCCTTGCGCCTAGGAAAATAAATCTCAGGGTTCTCTATGTGATGTCGCATACATACTCCAACAATAAATTTGAAAAATACCGGGCTTGATTACTGTTCACTGGAAGGGTGACACTTTGTGATGTAATTCATGCAGACTATCCCCTCATTGAGAAAGATAAAAGCAAAAATCAAGGATGCTTGTGGGAATCTTAAAACAGACAGATCTGCCGGTTCAAAGTCTTGGAATTTCAAGAGCCTATTGACTCAGCTTGATGTTGAGAAAAAAAGGGCATAAAGATCCACAGGTGACTGTGATAGATATGCAGCTTTTAAAGAGATGTTTCCTGCAAATGTTTATTTGATAAATATGTTTGTGCGTGTGACAAAGCTTAAGCAAGCCTTTGTTTTTCAAAGGGCATCAGGGGAAGTGGCAGCTGATGCTCGGAGGGCCAGTGTTATAATTTGCATTTCAAAGTGCAACCAGGCAGCCATCATCGAGAGATAACGAGATGTTCAAACTGACTGCAGATGGCAGCCAACCTCACTGCAGCAACTCTACCTTCTCCTAATGAAGAGAGAGAGATGGGAGCACACACCAGTTGATGTCAGTGCTGGAACCAGAGAATAAACTTCAGCAGGGGACAATGCCACTGGATGGCATTAACATCGGCGTCCTATTTCTTCCCCCCCTACATGACTCCTTTCCTGCAGCTCTGTCTCTCTCTTCCCTTTTCCCTCTGTCTCCTTTACCTCAGCTCTGGATCCCCTTATCAATTCTCACCTTTCCTTTCTCCTGGCTTCTTCTCCATATCCAAATTCCACCAGTTACCCACTGGTCTGTATTCCTTCCCCTGCCAATTCTTTGGTTCAGCTTGCCTGCTTTGTCTCATACCTTGAAGAAGGGCTCAGGCCCGAAACGTTGGTTATATATCTCTATCTGTGGGCTCTGCTAGACTGGTTGAGTTCCTCTAGCATTTCTGTGTTTTTATGATCAAATAATGAAATAATGGCGGATGGAATTTAGTGCAGACAAGTGTGAGGTGTTGCATTTTGGAAAGACAAACAAAGAAAGGACATACACGGTAAATGGTCAGGCACTGAGGAGTGTGGTAGGACAGAGGGATCTAGGAACACAGATACATAATTCCCTGGAAGTGGTGTCACAGGTAGATAGGGTTGTAAAGAAAGCTTTTGGCATATTGGCCTTCATAAATTAAAATAGTGAGTATAGGAGTTGGGATGTTATGATAACATTGTACAAGAGATTGTTGAAGCCAATTTTGGAGCATTGTGTGCAGTTTTGGTTACCGAACTACAGGAAGGATATCAATAAAATAAAAAAGATTTACTAGGATGTCACCTGTTCTTCAGGTACTGATTTAGGAGAAAGGTTAAACAGATTAAGACTTTATTCCCTGGAGTGTAGAAGTATTTAAAATTATGAGGGGATAGACAGAGTAAATGTAGGCTTTTTCCACTGAGGGTAGGTGAGATACAAACTCGAGGACATGGGTTAAGAGGGAAAGGGGAAAAGTTTAGTGGGGGGGACATGATGGGGAACTTCTCCACACAGAGGGTGGTGGGAGTGTGGAATGAGCTGCCAGATGAGGTGGTGAATGTGGGCTCATTTTTAACATTTAAGAAGAATTTGGACAGGTACATGGATGGGAGAGGTACGGTGGACTATGGACTGGGTGCAGATCAGTGGGACTAGGCAAAAAAATGTTCAGCACAGACTGGAAGGGCCGAAAGGGCCTGTTTCCGTGCTGTAATATTCTATGAAGATACGGAATACATGCCTCATGGCATGGTGCCAAGATAGCAACGTCTCTCGCAATGTGAATAAGAGGAAGGAGATGATCATTGAATTTAGGAGAGAAATTGGAGATTGCATTCCTGACCACATCAATGAAGCTGTAAGTGTAGATGGTCTCATGTTCTAATCTAGGCAGCAAATATCTCCAGTATATCACTGATCAATTTTTGGATGATAAGATGGTAAATTGGATCAGCAAATATGAAGATGACACAAGATTGGAGTGAGGAAAGCTCTCAAAGCTGACAAAGGGATCTTGATCAGCTGTAAAAATGGGCTGCAAAATGGCGGATGGAATGTAATGCAGACAGGGGTGTCATGGTTGGCTAAGCCGCTCGCGAAATGCATTTACTGCGCCATCATTCAGGACGATGGTTCGAATCCCGCGCTGTCCGTAAGGAGTTTGTACGTTCTCCGCGTGTCTGTATGGGTTTTCCCAGGGGCCACAGTTTCCTTCCATCATTCAAAACATACCAGGGGTGTAGGTCAATTGGGTGGCATGTACGCTTGGGACGAAATGGCTTGTTACTGTGCTGTATGTGTAAAGAAAAAGTGTGAGCTGTCGCATTTTGGAAGGACAAACCCAGGTAATGTAGCGTGCGCGCTGCACGAAGTGTGGAGTAAGAACGACACACACACACAGTTGAGCCGAGGTCAAAGACTGATTTTTTTGCACTGTTTATATTCTCTGCCTGCCTCTGGCCACAGGAGTGACGCCATTGCCGCGCTGGCCTCCGACTGGCTGGCGTTCCCGCCTTTGCCCACTGTTTCCTGCCATGCGGGAGGTCACGCGGGATGACAGCCATTAGTCCTGCGGGGCACTCATGATTGGTATGTTCTCCGGCTATTTTGTGAGCCAGGTCATGACTTGGTTCACGGGCCAGTACAGTAGGACACATAGGGTAAACGGGAGGGCACTGAGGAGTGCGGTAGAACAAATGGATCTGGGAATACAGATACGCAATTCCCTGAAAAGTGGAATCGCAGGTGGTAACTAGAGCATTGAGCACATTGTCCTACATCAATCAAAGTACTGCATATGGGAGCAGGGATGTTATAGTACTCGTTCTCTGAATTTGGAGATTGTGTGCAGCTTTGGGCACCAAACTACAGGAAAGGTATGAATAAGATAGAAAGATTAAACAGATTAGGACTTTATTCCCTGGAGTGTAAAAGAATTAGGGGAGCTTTGAAAGCGGAGTACAAAATTATGAGGGGGATAGATAGAATAAATGCAAGTAGGCTTTTTCCTCTGACGTTAGTTGAGATGCAAACCAGAGATCATGGGTGAAGGGTGAAAGGGGAGAAGTTTAGGTGCAACATTAGGGGAAACTTTTTCACATCGAGAGTGGTGGGAGTGTTGAACCATCTGACAGTTGAAGTGGTGAAAATGCGGGCTTAATTTTAACATTTAAGAAGAATTTGGACAGGTTCATGGATGGGACAGATATGGAGGACTCTGGACTGAGTGCAGGTCAGTGGGACTAGCCAGAATAATAGTCCAGCAGAGATTAGAAGGATGGAAGGGTCTGTTTCTGTGCTGCAATGTTCTATGGTTTGACTGTTCTATGTCCTGACCTGTATCAGGCACATTGATGGGACGGCCAAGAAAACCCCTTGACTTTTTTAAAAGACAAAAGAAGTTTGACATTTACCCCCCCCGTCCCCTCAACATCTTCTGCAGGTACGGAGGCTGCTCTGCCCATGATTGGAATGGTGTCAAGGAATTTATCGTCATAAACATTGTACAATTTACACGTGCACCGAAATCCTTGCATGCTGCCGCCAAACAAGCACGTAAACATAAACAACGAAAGTAGTAAATGTTGAATTCAATATAAAAGAGATGTTGAATATATATTGAATGATAGGTAGGTAATAAATATTCACAGTTACAATAGTATTTAAAGGATGTGGACACTTTTTAACGCATATAGTTGACAGGATATTGCCTGGATTCATAATGATAATAAATTTATTGTCATACACATGAGTACAATGGACAGATGCAATGACATTCTTGCTGCAGTTGAACAGGTAGAGGTGAAAAAAAATAAACTCCAGTATAATACTTTAAATTATCCAGAATGGAAAAAGATAATAAATATAAAAGATAGATTGTTAATAAATATTTATTGTCACATTTACTGTTAGGAATAAAATTGCATTTCAATTGCACCCTATAGTCTTGTGGTGTGGGCGTTTATGGTTAAGTTCATGCAGGGAGGTTCAAGACCCTAATAGCTGTTGGGAAAAACACTATTCTCGACCCAGAGGTGCTGGTTTTCAGGCTTCTGTAGTTCTGCGGCTACGGAGGTTATAGGGGGGTCACGGGAGGGGGCCGCAAGAGGGGAAGACCATCCACGGGCACTTGACACTTCTGAGGGGACTCTTGTTTGCATCTCTTGAGAAATGACAGTAGTGCTGGAACCAATGGCACCTTTTTGTGTGTCTTTACTGGGCAAATAGAGGTAAAGAGGTTTTGTGTATTTGTGTACATGCTAATAAAGGAACCTTGTAATGGAAAAATTACCATTAAAATGACCTTGTGCCCTTAATATATCTGCTGTGAGAAAATCTAAAATCTCTTATTAAAAATATCTAAATGCCGAGCTATTTGATATGATGTTGGCACAGATATTGTGGGCATGTTATGAACTAACAACCCTTTTAATTGTTTTTGGGACTAAAGGGACTTTGTTAGCATTAACACAGGAACAGAAAATTCATAACATAACATTTTTTACTTATCATTAAACTTAAATCAAACTTTAATCCCACTATGTGCAAATGTAAAAGTGTGTGTGCATTAAAGTCCCATCCTGAAAAATCCATTTTAAAATTTCAGATCATTTGGACTTGCTTGAAGGTCTTAAATTTTCAATTCAGAAATAATTACAAAGTCTCTTTAAACTCACAATTCTTTCAATGAGTTGTCCTTGAGAGATAATCTTCAAGCAGAAGTGACCATCTTCTGGCCATATAGGTATCTGTTGCGAAGTCCTGTCTTTCTAGGATGAAGTCCTCTTCTTTTGAATGAAGACTTTTGGAATCTGTTTTCCAAACTCTTTATCTTAAAGAGACAGTCAGAGTAGGCTTCTCTTTTTGAATCTATTTATTCATTGTCCCCCTTTTGTTAGGAGTAACACACAGGCAGCTTTTCCCCTTGTTATACTAATTATAGTCTGCTTTAACACCATTACAAGTCACTATGAACATTTATGATCTAATTTTTGATTTTATTGTGTTACAAGCCCAAAGTGTGCCCAAACCCAGCAGCAATAGATATTCAACATGACAAATAGTGACTTTAAAACGTTGTTTTTAATTATCTTTAAACATGAAAACAGAATCAAACTTTAACTTATCACTATGAACTAAACTAACCCAACTGTACAGAATTTAACATGTATAAAATTCACCAGACTTTGGTGCTCGAAAAGTAAATGGTTACCGCTCAGGAAGGTTCTTGTTGGTTTGCAGAGAGAGATGTGTTGTTCCAGGATTTCCACAACTGAGGTACCACCATTAGTCACCTCAATGTCTCGCTGATGAAACTTGCCCCATCAGGGTTCTCCAGATGATAACCTCTTTCTTTCAGGCTACCACATAGTTCCTTTCTGTTCCTCTTCATGCAAGAGAAACATCAGATAGATAGCACTTCCAGCCATCCGCCACTCTGGAACTTTTGTTTCAGTTCCAACAAGCTTCTCCTGGCTTGTTACAGTTTTCTGTGTCACACATAGTCAAAGAGTCCCTTCTATCTGTCTGTCTGTCTGTCTGTCTGTCTGTCTCTGTCTCTCTCTGTCTCTCTCTATCTGAGATTTAAACTGCCAGCAACATGTCCTTCTCACTCTCACTTGCAAAATCCCTGAGCTTCTCCAGCAAACAATTGGAGTTAGTCTTCTGCTCCCTTCTGTTGTTTTAGGTAAACAAGAGCCTCTCAATGACCTCTGAATGAGCACTTTGCAGAGAGGTCAAAAGCCTTGAAAAAAGGTCCAAAACAAACAACTTGGCTCTGGTTGTGCTTCCAAGACAATAGTCTATTCATTTCATGACATAATTTCAATTAGCACCTACTTGTGAAATGTCCATAGCATTCTCCATAGTTTCTGTAAAGTCACTGAATATGAATTCTTCAGTATTTCAAATAAGATCTGTTTTAAAGTGTGTATATGTAACCTACTCTAAATTTTACCAGTTTATCTCCCAAAAACATTCCCAAATATTCCATCACAGTTGTCTCTTTTAATTAAATTCAATTTGTTTACTTTCATGGTTTACTTTTGCCTGTTCGGTTACAGCAAGAATTTCTGTACATTGTACAATAAACTCATGATGACTGTTATCATCTATTCCTAAGAACAGAAGTTATTCTGTAAGCAGGCCACATCTGTGTCCCCAGGGGCATGGTTCAAGCGACAGTGTCAGAAATGCCAGTAAGAACATGTCCTTCAGGACCCGCTGTATAATGTTTAAGTGCTTATAAGATGTTGAATCCGTCAGTGGGTTAGCAGGGGAGGGGAACGTGTAAGGATGCTGGGCTGGGCCACTGAGCGATTCCTTGGGCTGAGTTATACTGGCTGTGCTCGGATCTGCTGAAAGTATACAACATTATGCTCCAGGCAGGCTGCAGGTCAAAATCCACGAGGAAGGGCATCATCACACGCTTCTTCAAACAGAAGGAAGATCTTAGGAATTGGAGACCCATATCATTGTTAACACAAAACCCTGTCCAAGGCCATCACCAGTTGAATGAAGTCTGCCATGGGGCAGGTGATCCATCCAAACCAAACATGCATGGTTCTGGGGAGCAACATTTCATTTTATTTACACAGTCTCGTGCTGCTCAGGGATACCATCGCCTATGTTCAGGACAGGTTGGGGGGGGAGGGGGGATTGGTGGTGTACACCTGCCTGGTCAGCTTAGAGCAGGAAAGACCTTCAACTGGAAATTACACACATGCCTAATGGATGTGCTCTCCAAAATGGCCTTTGGCGAGGCAATCTGAAATTGATTTAAAACAGTCTACAAGCGTGCCTCTCTCTCCTCTGCACTCTCTCAGTCTTATTGATATCTTTCCTAATCTAAACACAGTACTTCAAATTTGGCCTCAGCAATATCACGATAGCATCCCACGTTGATTTACGAAGGCCAACGTGTCAAAATGCTGACTTTCCAACCCTATCCACCTGTGACTCCCCTTTTAGGGAATTATGTGTCTGTATTCCCAGATCTCTCTGTTCTACCGCACTCTTTAATGCCTGACCATTTACCTTGTACCTTAGTTTCTCCTGCCAAAATGCAACATGTCACACTTGTCTGCATTACATTCCAGAGGACCCCCAAAACCCAGCAGCCATAGAAATTCACCAAGACAAATGGTTACTTAGACAAAAGTTGCTTTTAATTATCTTTAAACATGAAAACAGGATCAAACTTTAACATGACTATCAACTTACTTAACTCCCTTCTAATTCTAAGCGCACGTGTATGTAATGTGCATATAAGATCAGAAAAATTCTTTGATTCACTGTCTAATCTCATTTCTCAGTGAAGCAGGCAATTCTTAGACTGTGCACAGAATTTAACATTTATGAATTTCACCAGGCTTTGGTGCTTGAAAGGTAAATGGTTACCACTCAATGGGTTCTTGATGGTCTTCAGAGAGAGATTTGTTGTACGGTGGACACAAATTTATTCCTTCTGATCAGCCACTTCAGTATCTTGCTGAAGAAACTTGCCCCATCAGAGTTTTCCAGATGAAAACCACTCTCTTTCAGGTCGCCACAGAGTTCCTTTCTGTTTTCTTTATTTCAAGAGGAACATTAGACAGCCAACCTCTCCTCTTGTATGAACCACAGGGGCTTTGACCAGGCTGAACTAAGAACTCACAATCTGTCTTCAAAATGGGGTTTTCCCACAAGTTTGCCAGCTTGTCCTTTTCTAGTCCCAGCTGCTGCTGCTGACGGTAGAACTGAATTCTCTTTCTCTCTTTCAGAGAAACCCATATGACCCTCTTAGAACAGCCAAATGCACTCAGACAGACTGCGGCACCGGACCCAATCTTCCGAGTCCATTCATCTATTGCCTTCCAAAACAATAATCCATTACTCCATAGCATGTCCAATTAGTATGTACTTGTGAAGTCCTTATAGACATCCTTCAAAGTTTGTGCAAAGGCACTCGGAGTCTGGACTGTCTGGCTTGAGCAGAGCTCTGGCATTTTAAATGAGATCTATGAGGGGACCGAGACCTAGAGGAGCAAATCTGTAGGGAGATAGTAGATATTTGTGATAAGCACAGGGTTGTAATTATGGGAGATTTTAATTTTCCACATATAGATTGGGAAACACATTCTGTGAAAGGACTGGATAGGTTAGAGTTTTTGAAATGTGTGCAAGATAGTTTTTTACAACAATATGTAGAGGTGCTGACCAGAGAAGGAGCAGTGTTAGATCTACTGTTGGCAAATGGGATGGGTCAAGTGACGGAGGTTAGTGTTGGCGAGCACTTCGGGTCCAGTGATCATAATGCCATCAGCTTCAATGTCATGATGGAAAGAGAGAAATCAGGGCCAAGGATTGAGGTTTTTGATTGGGGAAAAGCTAGATTTGAGGAGATGCGAAAGGACTTGCAGGGTGTGCATTGGGACAATTTGTTTTATGGGCAGGATGTAGTAGAGAGATGGAAGTCTTTTAAAGATCAGATTTTGAGAGTGCAAAAGCTTTATGTTCCTGTTAGGTTAAAAGGAGGGACATAAGGTTTGAGAGAGCCGTGGTTTTCAAGGAATATTGGAAACTTGGTTTGAAGAAAAAGGGAGGCGTACATTAGATATAAGAAGCATGGAGTTAAGGAGATGTTTGAAAGATACATTGAATGTAAGAGGAATCTTAAGAGAGGAATTAGGAAAGCTAAAAGAAGGTATGAGAAAACTATGGCAAGCAGGGTGAAAACTAATCCAAAAGAGTTCTACAAATATGTTAATGGTAAGAGGAAAGCAAGAGACAAAATTGGTCCCTTAGAAAATCAGAGCAGAAAACTGTGTGTGGAGCCTAGAGAAATGGGGGAGATATTGAACAGTTTATTTTCTTCGGTATTCACTAAGGAGAAGGATATTGGGAGATGTGAGATAAAAAAAGCAAATTGGGTAAATATGGGGAATATAGAGATTACAAAAGGTGTAGTTTTAAGGCTTTTGAAGAATATAAAGGTGGATAAGTCTCCGGGATCAGACGGGATCTTCCCCAGGACATTGAGAGAAGTGAAGGAGGAAATAGCAGAGGCTCTGGTGGTAATTTTCCAAATGTCATTAGATATGGGGATAGTGCCGGAGGATTGGCGCATTGCGCATGTGGTTCCGTTATTTAAAAAGGGTTCAAGGAGGAAGCCTGGAAACTATCGGCCTGTAAGTTTGACGTCAGTGGTAGGTAAATTAATGGAGAAAATTCTTAGAGATAGTACTTATAAACATCTGGATAGACAGGGTCTGATCAGGAGCACTCAACATGGATTTGTGGGAGGAAGGTCATGTTTGACCAATCTGATTGAATTTTTTGAAGAGGTGACTAGGAATGTGGATGAGGGTAGCGCAGTGGATGTTGTCTATATGGACTTCAGTAAGGCCTTCGATAAGGTACCACTGGAAGGTTAGTTAGGAAGGTGCAGTCTTTAGGTATAAATTTTAAGATAGTCAAATGGAGTGAACATTGGCTGAAAGGGAGAGGCCAGAGAGTGGTAGTGGATAATTGTCTGTCAGGTTGGAGGCCGGTGACCAGTGGTGTGCCTCAAGGATCTGTATTGGGCCCATTGTTGTTCTTTATATACATTAATGATCTAGATGATGGGGTGGTGAATTGGATTAGTAAATATGCAGACGATACTAAGATAGGTGGAATAGTGGATAATGAAGAAGGTTTTCAAGGATTGCAGAGGGATTTGGGCTGCTTAGAAAAGTGGGCTGAAAAATGGCAGATGGAATTTAATGATGCTGATAAGTGTGAGGTGCTTCATTTTGGTAAGATGAATCAGAACAGGACATACGTGGTAAATGGGAGAGCATTGAGGAATACAGAAGAGCAGAAAGATTTAGGAGTAACGGTACATCATTCCCTGAAGGTAGAAACTCACGTGAATAGGGTGGTGAAGAAGGCTTTTAGTATGCTGGCCTTTATCAATCATTGCATGGAATATAGGAGTTGGGAGGTGATGTTGAAATTGTATAAGACGTTGGTGCGGCCTAATTTGGAGTTCTGTGTGCAGTTCTGGTCACCTAATTATAGGAAGGATATAAACAGAGTGGAGAGAGTGCAGAGAAGGTTTACCAGAATGTTACCTGGAGTATAGGGAGAGATATCTAGAGTATAGGGAGAGATTGGACAGATTAGGTCTTTATTCTTTGGAGCGTAGAAGGTTGAGAGGGGATTTGATAGAAGTATTTAAGATTATGAAAGGGATAGACAGAGTGGATGTGGATAGACTATTTCTGTTAAGAGGAGGAAAGATTAAAACAAGAGGACATGAGTTAAGAATTAAGGGGCAGAGGTTTAGAGGTAACATGAGGGGGAACTTCTTTACTCAGAGAGTGGTAGCCGTGTGGAATGATCTTCCAGGAGAAATAGTGGCGGCGGAGTCAATTGTATTATTTAGGAAAAGGTTGGACAGGTCTATGGATGAGAAGAAGATGGAGGGTTATGGGCATTGTGCAGGGAGGTGGGACTAGAAAGGGGTGTTTGGTTCGGTGCGGATTAGAAGGGCCTAATGGCCTGTTTCCGTGCTGTAATTGTTATGTTATGTGGTGTGTTTGTGACCTACACTAAAAAACTGCCACAATTTATCTCCTTTAAAATATATCTATAAACAATATAAAATATAACATAATCTGTCACAATACTCCTTGGTTTTTGGGGGATTGAGGAGGAATCTCACAGGAACGTATAAAATTATACAAGAACTAGATATGATAGAAGTAGGGAGGCAGGTTCCACTGGTGGGTGAGTCTGGAACTAGGGGGAAAGATTAAGACAGAGATTAGAATGAGTTAAACAAGAAAGCCGGAGACTCTGGGGTTGAGACCATTAAACAAAGGCGTTGGAGAAACACAGCACATCACGCAGCACCCATCAGAAGTAAAGGGTAACCAACATTTCAGTCCTGAGTCCTTCATCAGGAATCCTTACTTCCTCTGGATGCTGCGTGACCTGTTGAGTTTCACCAGCACCTTGGGGTACTGGAGATGAGGAGGAACTGCTTCTCTCAGAGTGTAGTGAACCTGTGGAATTCTTAGCCCAATTCAATAGAAGAGCTTCCCTATTGAATGTATTTTGCACACAGTTAGATGTTTGATTAGGGGAGTTAAGGATTTATGATTTATAGGGACTGGGTGGATGAGTAGTTCTGAGTCCACAGTCAGATCAGCCAGAACCTTTCGAATGGTGGAGCGGGTTCAGTGCGTCCAGATTTTAGATTTATTTTCAAAGTATATGCTTGACATCACAAACAACCCTGAGATTCCTCTTTCCTGCGGATACAGCAGAATTACTTCTAATTGGTAGCGCAAAAAATAAACTGTTGTGGTGGCTCGCCCACACAACAGGTGAACCGGCTCACAGAGTCATGAGCAAATCTGCAGCAGATCTGACTGTGAGAGCTCTGGGTGTGGGGCATAAAGATCCCGGGAGTCGCAAGCGTCAATGGGTTCCGAGGGATTTAAGTGCACGCGAGTGTTCTATTAAAGTCAAAACTCATGTTTGACTCTGTTTGGTTCTTTTGCTCGGTGAGTGCCTAGAGCGATTACACTCTACAGAGCATAAAATGTAAGCAAAGAACTGTAAACGGATAACAAGTGTAAACAAACTGACTGTGCAATACAGAGAGAACAAAAAGAAAATCAATAAAATGCACAAGAAAGAGTCCTTAAATGAGCCTCTGAGCGTTCCCTGAGGATGTTCTCATTAGCTCATTAGTGGGGAGGGTT
Organism: Narcine bancroftii; assembly: GCF_036971445.1. NCBI lineage: Eukaryota > Metazoa > Chordata > Chondrichthyes > Torpediniformes > Narcinidae > Narcine > Narcine bancroftii. The sequence goes on from NC_091473.1 coordinate 146,327,397, forward strand.
TTGCCTGTGATGTACTGGGCTGTGTCCACTACCTTTTGGATGGCTTTATTCTCAGGGGTGCTGGTGTCCCCGTACCAGAACATGATGGAACCGGCCAGCGCACTTTCCACCATCTGTAGAAATTTGCTGGGGTTTCTGGTGTCAGATGGCTGACCCCTGCTCTTATTTCTTATGTTCTAACCCACCCAATCATGAATATCTAATTCACTCCTGAGTTTTATAAAACACTGAACTGTTTGGGTTCCTTGTGGATTAATCGCTGCCCATTTTCCACTGTCACTCAATGGTCAGAAGATAGGTTATTTTAGAACAATTTTCATGACTTATTCATGGCTTCTTTGTGTGAGGGTACTGGGGATGCTCTGTAAAGTGTGGCCCTCATGATAATCACTGACATTTAATATATATATTGCTATGTGTGATTATATATATATTTATCTATGGAAAACCATGAGATTTTAATGTTTAATCAGTCATTTGTAGGCATTACAAGGGGTAAGACTGCCAAATTCAGGTGTGTACTTCACAAACACAGCACAGAGCAGAATATTTGTGAAAAGGAATTAACTTTTTTATGAGATAAACTTAGATCAATCCATATTTTAGTGGCACTGAGGGCATGAGGCTAATGGCATAATTTCAGATAAAATATTCACTTGAAAGTGAAATTCTTTCAATACTGCAGATCATACAAATTCCTACGGAATTATTTTTAGAATCAGAAACAGAATCGATTGTCACGAACATGTCGTGAAGTTCGGTGTTTTGTGGCAGCGTCACAGGGCAAACGTTCATATTAGAACCATCTTGAACATTGGCTGAAAGGGAGAGGCCAGAGAGTGGTAGTGGATAATTGTCTGTCAGGTTGGAGGCCGGTGACCAGTGGTGTGCCTCAAGGATCTGTATTGGGCCCATTGTTGTTCGTTATATACATTAATGATCTAGATGATGGGGTGGTGAATTGGATTAGTAAATATGCAGACGATACTAAGATAGGTGGAATAGTGGATAATGAAGAAGGTTTTCAAGGATTGCAGAAGGATTTGGGCTGCTTAGAAAAGTGGGCTGAAAAATGGCAGATGGAATTTAATGCTGATAAGTGTGAGGTTCTTCATTTTGGTAAGAAGAATCAGAACAGGACATACGTGGTAAATGGGAGAGCATTGAGGAATACAGAAGAGCAGAAAGATTTAGGAGTAATGATACATCATTCCCTGAAGGTAGAAACTCACGTGAATAGGGTGGTGAAGAAGGCTTTTAGTATGCTGGCCTTTATCAATCATTGCATGGAATATAGGAGTTGGGAGGTGATGTTGAGGCTGTATAAGACGTTGGTGCAGCCTAATTTGGAGTTCTGTGTGCAGTTCTGGTCACCTAATTATAGGAAGGATATAAACAGAGTGGAGAGAGTGCAGAGAAGGTTTACCAGAATGTTACCTGGGTTTAAGCATCTAGAGTATAGGGAGAGATTGGACAGATTAGGTCTTTATTCTTTGGAGCGTAGAAGGTTGAGAGGGGATTTGATAGAAGTATTTAAGATTATGAAAGGGATAGACAGAGTGGATGTGGATAGACTATTTCCGTTAAGAGGAGGAAAGATTAAAACAAGAGGACATGAGTTAAGAATTAAGGGGCAGAGATTTAGAGGTAACATGAGGGGGAACTTCTTTACTCAGAGAGTGGTAGCCGTGTGAAATGAGCTTCCGGGAGAAATAGTGGCGGCGGAGTCAATTGTATTATTTAAGAAAAGGTTGGACAGGTATATGGATGAGAAGAAGATGGAGGGTTATGGGCATTGTGCAGGGAGGTGGGACTAGAAAGGGGTGTTTGGTTCGGTGTGGACTAGAAGGGCCTAATGGCCTGTTTCCGTGCTGTAATTGTTATGTTATGTTTATATGTTATGAAAGGTAAGGCAGTGTCTGTGGTTTATTGGTTATTCAGGAATCTGATGGCAGCGGGGAAGAAGCTGTCCTTGTGCCACTGAGTGCTCATCTTCGGGCTTCTGTACCTTTTTCCCGATGGTAGCAGAGTGAAGAGGGCACGGCCTGAGTGGTGGGGGTCTTTGAGGATTGTGGGCTGTTTTTTTAAGACACCTCATGTAGATGTCCTCGATGGAGGATATCATGGTACAACCCTCTGTAGTTTATTCTTGTCCTGAGAGTTTGCACCTTCATTCTAGCCAGAATGCTCCCCACAGTACACCTTTAGAAGTTTCTGAGAGTTTTTAATGACATACTGAATCTCCTCAGACACCTCACAAAGTACAGCCGTTGGCGAGCCTGCTTTGTGATTGCGTCAACATATCCATGGAGATGTTAATACCCAGGAATTTGAAGTTCTTGACCCTCTCCACTACGGAGCCCTCGATGAGGACTAGGTCATGTTCCCCTGGCTTCCTTCTTAAGATGTGCTGTCGTTGAGTGCAAGATCGTTGGCGTATCACCACTCAACGAGCTGATCCATCTCCCTCCTGTAGGCTTCCTCATTGCCATTTGTGATTCTGCCAACAACTGTGGCGTCATCACCAAACTTGTAGATAGCATTGGAATTGTGCCTGGCCACACAGTCATGGGTGTGTAATGAGTAGAGTAGTGGGCTAAGCCCACATCCTTGGGGTGCGCCAGTGTTGATGATCAGTGAGAATGTGACGTTTCCAATTCTTACTGACTGTGGTCTTCCGATGATCCAGAGTGGGATACAGAGGCCTAGAGTTTGTAGCTTCTTGACCAGCACTGAGGGAATAATGGTGTTGAAGGCCGAGCTGTAGTCGACGAAGAGCAACGTATGTATGAATTGCTGTTTTCGAGGTGATCCAGAGCTGAGTGGAGAGCCAGAGATGTTGCATCTGCCATGGAGCGATTGTAACAATGGGTGGATTGCAGCGGGTCCAGATCTTTGCTTCGGAACGTGTTAATTTTGGCCATGACCAGCCTTCAGTTCTTAACCAAAAGCGATTCCAATTCATCCATTTGCCCAGCTCAAAGTTTACTTTGACTGGTCCGCGAGGAGAGAGTGAACCACTAAAGGATTGCAGGTAAAAACCAACTGCTGGAGGAAGTCAATAAAAAAGGGCTTTGATCCAGAAATTTGACTGACCCTGTCTATCCCTGGATGCTGCCTGACCTGCTAAGCTCCTCCAGCAGTTCCTTGCCTGCTCAAGGTTTACGGCAACTGCAGACTCTCCTGAGGGAACTCAGCAGGTCAGGCATCATCTGCGGCTCTCCACCCTGATGAGGGACTCGACCCGAAATGTCGACTGTCCATCTCCCTCCACAGATGCTGCCTGATCCACGGAGTTCCTCCAGCAGTTTCCATTTCGCTCCAGATCCCTGCATCTGCAGCGTAATGGAGTTGAAGAAGAAAATCAACGTTTCAGGGGTGGAAGGGGTCCTCAATGATTTTGCGTGCCCTCTTTCTTCAGACAACGATCTCAGTAGATAGCGTCAATAGTGGGGTTGGGGGTGGGGTGGGTTAGGGGGTGGAGGGAGACTCCAGTGATCCTCCGTGTCGCTCTTATGGTCCTGTGGTTATGAGGCATCCAAAGGAAGTTAGAGTCAGTTAATGTTTCAGGCCTGAGGCCTTTCATCAGATTTCAAATTTATTGTCCGATACATACGTGACATCACATACAACCCTGAGATTCCTTTTTCCTCTGAGCACAGCAGAATTACCACTAACTGGTAGTGCAAAAATAAACTGTAAACATCGTAAATATGTAAACAAAAAAAGAACTCTAAACAGATAACAAATGTTTAGAAACTGACTGTGCAATAAGGAGAGAACAAAAAGAAAATCAACAAAGTGCACAAGTCCTTAATGAGACCCTGATTGAGTTTGCCGTTGAGGAGTCTGATGGTGGACGGGGGAACCGCAGTTCCTGAACCTGGTGGCGCAAGGCCTGTAGCACTTGTGCCACTTTCCTGATGGCAGCAGCGAGAACAGAGCGTGTGCTGGTTGGTGAGGGTCTTTGATGATCACTGCTGCTCTCCGACGGAAGTGTTCCCTGTAGATGTTCTTGATGGTGGGAAGGATTTTACTTGTGATGTCCTGGGCTGTGACCACTACCTTTTGGAGGGCTTTATGCTCAGGGGTATTGGTGACCCCATACCAGACCGTGATGCAGCCGGTCAGCACACTTTCCACCACACCTCTGTAGAAATTTGCCAGGGTTTCTGGTGTCGAACCAATTCTCCGCAAACTCCTGAGGAAGTAGAGGCGCCGATGAGCTTTCTTCATGATGCCATTAGTGTGAAAGATCCTCTGAGATAGTGACTCCCAAGAACTTCAACTTTCTCACCCTTTCCACCTCTGATCCCCCAATGATCGCCGGATTGTAAACCTCTGGCTTTACTTTCCTGAAGACAACAATCAGCTCCTTCGTTTTGTTGATGAGTGCAAGATCGTTGTTGGTGTACCATTCAGCCATGTTTTCGGGAATCTGGAAAACAGGTGGATGTCTTTTTGAAAAAGTTGGGGAAGGATGAGGAGAGGAGAGGAAGGACAGGCCAACAGGTAAAAGGTGAAAACAGGTGGGAGGATAGAGGAGAAAGATGGGGAAGAAGGAAAAGGGTAAAGAAAGGGTAACTCTGATTGAAGATTGGAGGGAAGGGGATGCGGTCTTTTTTACTGATCCCTTGTGTAGTCTTCAAGGCACATCGCTTCTCTTTGGCGGACATTCTGTGAGTGTCTCTCTCTTGGCTGCCACATTGCAGTCTTTAATTCTCTTCTGTGTTCAGTTTTGGTCACTTGCTGCAGTAAAGATGTTTCCTGGCAGGAAAAATGCAGAGAAGATTTACGAGGATGCTGCCAGGACTCAGGGCCCTGAGCTATAGGGAGAAGTGAAAAAAAAGCTGTGGGCTTTATTCCTTCGAGCGCAGTAGGATGAGGGGTGATCTAATAGAGGTGGACGAAATAATGAGAGGAATGTTTCGGGTGAAATCATAGAGACTTCTGTCCACAGTAGGGGAATCAGTAACCAGAGTACACAGTGAGGGGGGAGATATTTAACAGGAACCGAAGTGGTAAATCTTTTACACAGAGGGTAGTGGGTGTGTGGAACGGGGTGCCAGAGGTGGTGGAGGCAAATGGGAACTGGAAGTACTCATCAGCGACGATGAACAAGTAGGCGTTTCAGTTCGTGGAGCGCAGGGGCCCTTTGGAACCCATGTGCAGACATTGAAAGGAGCAGGTAGCCTTGATCAGGTGTGGCTTGTCAGGCCAGTAGAAGCACGGTTTGCACCCAGCACAGACCTGGTTTCTGATCAGCATCCTGATGTCATCGATGGAATAGGGAAGATTCCAGGCTTTGACAAAGTGAAAAAGCCTGGTGACCCTGGGGTGGCAGAGGTCATCATGGAGGGCTTGGAGTCAGTTGGACTGTGTGCTGGCACATGTCTCCCGGGACAGGGCATCTGGAGGCTCGTTGAGCTTCCCAGACCGGCACAAGATTTGATAGTTATAGGTGGAGAGTTAAATTCTTGATTTTACCCTGCTGTTTATTGCACATTGGTCAGTCAGCAGGGTAAATAGTTTATCAGCCTGAGCCTCCTTCTCGATGGAGGAGTGCCTGATCTCAGGGCCACAGAGGGTTTGAGAGAACAATTCTATGGATCTGCCTGCTTGATTAAGGGTGGCAGCTAGGGAAAGTCGGAGGCATTGCTCTCCACTTGGAATGGGGTGAATTCATCTGCAGCATGCATTGTAACCCGTGGCGACGCCTCCTTTGATCCAGTTGAAGGTCGCCCGAGCCTCTGCCGACAGGGGGAAGGAGGTGGCTTTACCAGGAGTTAGGCCTTGTCCGCGTAGTTGGGAATCCACTGAGTGTAATACGAAAAGAACCCCAGGCACCTTTTCAGGGTGTTTGGGCTGTGGCGAGGTGAGAGTTCCAACAGGGGATGCTTACGGTCGGGGTCAGGACCAATGACTCCATGTTGCACAATGCAGGCGAGGATGGCCAGGCATCATGTGCGGAACACACATTTGTTTTTACTACAGGTGAGGTTGAGTGCCTTGGCTGTTTTGAGGAATATTTCTAAGTTTACGTCGTTGTCCTCCAAGTCATGGCCGCTGTTGGTGACATTGTCCAAATAGGGAAACGTGGCCTTGAGCCCCTGTTGGTCCACCATTCAGTCCATTTCCCTCTGAAAAGCGAAGACTCCGTTGGTGACTGTGAAGGGGACCCTTAGAAAGTGGTAGAGGCGTCCGTATGCCTTGAACGTGGTGTAATGGCGGTTCTCTGGGCGAATAGGGAGCTGGTGCTATGCCGACTTTAGGTTGATAGTGGTGAATACCTGGTATTGGGCTATCTGATTCACCACATCAGCAAAGCAGGGAAGGTGGAAGCATCCAGCTGTTTGAAGTGGTTGATAGTTTGACTGTTGTCAATCATCATTCGGGGTTTTCCCATTTTTGACCACCACGACCTGAGCTCTCCAGGCACTAGTACTAAGTTCACTGATCCCCTCAGCCAGAAGCAGTTTCACCTCTGACTTGATAAATGCCCTGTCTCCCGTACTGTATCATTCTCTTAGTAGCGACAGGCTTATAGTTGGGGATGAAATTGACAAACAGGGGTGGGTGAGATATCAGAGGGTGGACAGCCCACAGGTAGGGTATGGTGGGTGAATCGCGGTTTTCCACTTGGATACATGCAGCTGGGAGGGCGAGCGGTTTAAAAACTGATGGTTGCAGACCGTGAGGGGAGGTTGCGGCCCGTCAAATTCCATAGTAATGCTCTTGACTTGGAACTGGAAGTTCAATCCCAGTATCACAGGCGCACAGAGCTGTGGCTTTACAAGCAGCTTAAAGATTTTACACTTCGTGCCTCATACGGTCAGTGTCACTACGCAGTAGCCGCAGACCTCTGCCGAGTGGGATATGGAGGCCATGGAGATCTTGCAAGTTGCAGGGTTCACCATGAGAAAATAATTCTGCCCGCTATCAAACAGACAGTTCGTTAAGCGACCATTAACCTCCACGTCCATCATCGGACAGGTGAGCTGAGGGCTATCCTGGTTGAGTGCGATTGATGCCAGTACTAGACAGTTGTCCGAGACATTCTCCGATCTGGACAGGGTAAGATGGCGGCCTCCGTGGCACGCACATGATGATGTTGCTCGTGGGTGGAAGTGATACCAGAAGTGACGCTGGCCAAGATGATGACTGCCCACAGTTGGCACTGCAAGGGAAAGGCGAAGGTCTGGACTTACAAACTTTTGTGTAGTGTCCTTTCTTTCCACATCCTAAGCATACTGCTTACTTGTCTGGGCAGCGCCGGTGGCTGAAGTGGCGTCAGGGCTCCCCTATGTGTCAGCGATCTGTGATCCCAATGTCCCAAGATGGTCATGCCCACATCCTCTACGAGGCGGCCGCGTCGGAGGAGGAGAACGTCTGTGTTACAGAGGGCTACATCCAACATCGTGGGTATCTCGACAGCCCTCTGCAAGGTCCGTTTGTCCTGTACTAGCAGCCAGTAATGAATATAGTCTGACCGGATGAACTCATCTGCATAGACATCTGCAGTAACATCCCCGGAGCCACAGGCTTGCCTGGGTTCGCGCGGGACCTGAAAGTGTTCTTCGAGGGGCTCACCAGGTTGCTGCTTGCAAGTGGCCAAGAGCTGTCTCGCGTAGACTTCATTCGTCCTAGGCCTGTAATCGTTTTGGAGTTTGTTCATTGCCCTCTGAAACTTGTCCACAGCGATAAAAAATTATGGTAATAAAAATGATACACAATCAATAACTTCAAAAGACTGGTAGTTACCAGACGACAGGCTTTTATTCCCATTAGACTGAACGTGAACTCATGTTGCTGGGCTGATTCCAGGGTTCGTACTGGAGGATGGTCTGGGAGTAACTGCCTTTATTAGGGAATTCCAAGCTAAGAGGAGTCAGCTAAGAGGCAGGCACAGAGACAGTACAAATAGAACAAATGGTATTACCAAGGTATCACTACAAAGAAGTGAAAGATAAATATGGTGTCGAGGCATGAACTCTTCTTCAAGGTATGACCATAAAGCAGGCAGGCACCATAAAGCATGCAGGCACCATAAAGCAGGCAGGCACCATAAAGCAGACAGGCACCTGATTCAAATGTTACAAGGGAGGAAAGGAGAGGAAGGAGGAAGGGGCAAGAGGAGGAGAACAGCAACTAACAGCCTGAATACGCCTAGGATTGTCTGACCTTGAAAGCTCAGGACTGGTCAGTACTTGGAGGGGAGACTGTCTGGGAACACCCGGAGCTGCTGGCTTCGGGGAGGGGAGCCGGACAAAGTGGCGACTCTCTGTCTGCCTTAAGATGGACAAAAGTTAAAGAATTTCATGTCTCTCATATTCTAAATGTCGTATTTCGTGCCGATAATGGAACATTTACCTCTACCGGCTAATAGGAAAGAGGTCATAGGTGAATACAGATGGGGTGGGAGAAGAGATAAAAGCTGAGAAGTGATTGGGGGAGGGGGTGGCTCTCTGAATGGAGAGGGGCTGGAGGAGAATAGGCAGAGAGATAGGGAAGGAGGGATTGATGGAATTGGAGAAGTCGATGTTAATGCCGTCTGGTTGGAGACTGCCTTAACATTGCCTTATAAGGCTCAGATCAAATTAATTTAGCAACAGACTTGACAAGTATTTTATTGTATTAGATGCTCTAAATATAATTAGTTAAAAACAAATGCACACTTAATGAATAACATGAAAGTCGATCCCTGCTAAAATGGAGGGTAATGTGGTGATGAAATTGTGCAGGTAGAGGACAATAATTAGATCAGTGGTCATCAACCCTTTTCTTTCCACTCACATACAAATTTGCGGATGACACCATGGTCATCAGCAGATTCACAGACGGCAATGAGGAAGCATACAGAAAAAAGTAAGGTAGATCAGCTCGTTGAGTGGCGTCACAACAACCATTCAATGTGAGCAAAACCAAGGAGCTCGTTGTAAAATTCAGGAGGGTGAAATCTGGAAAACACGGGACAGTCCTCATCGAGGAATCAGTCTTGGAAAGAGTCAAGAACTTTGAGTTCCTGGGTGTCAACATCTCTGAAGATCTGTCCTGGTGCCTCCATGTTGATACAGTCAGGAAGAAGGCTCACCGCGACTATACTTCGTGAGGTGTTTGAGGAGATTTGTTTTCTCTCCAAAGACTCTTGCAAATTTCTACAGGTGTAGCGAGGACATTAATCTAACATCACTGTCTGGGATGGAGGTCCCAATGCACAGGACAGGAAAAATCAGCAGAGAGTTGTGAACTCTCTGATGGCCAGAGCCATCATGGGCATCAAACTTCACTCCATTGAGGACGTCTACAAGAAACAGTCTCTTAAGAAAGCAGCCTCTATCCTCAAGGACCCTCAGCACCCAGGCCATGCCCCCTTCGCACTGCTACCATCAAGAAGGAGGTGCAGGAGCCTGAAGATGAACACCCAACGGTCCAAGGACAGCTGCCTTCACTCCGTTGCCATCCATAGACTTGAAGGAATATGCAATAGGTGTCAATGACTTCATCAAGATCTGCTTGGTCAAGTGTGTGCCCACGCGCACATACCAGTTGTTCCCCTTGGATGAATCAGAGGATTCGCAACCTGCTGAAGGCGAGATGAAGGATGTTTAAGGCTGGGGATTGGGATCGGCAGAAGGACATCTCTGAAGCAAGAGGAAGCAAGAGACAGACACAGATACATGCTAACTATGGCAGGGAGTGAAGGTCATTACAGCCTACAAAGCGAGAGTGAACACTATAGATGGCTGTGATGCTTCATTACCAGAGGAGCGGAACACCTTCTATGCCCACTTTGAGAAGAAGAATCAAACAGTGCCAACTAGGATTCCTGCAAAAGCTGCGGACCTTGTGATATCTGTCTTTGAGGGTGGTGAAAACCTCATTCAAGAGGGTGAACCCTTGGTGCACCTGATAGGGAATGGAAAATCTGCACTAACGAACTAGCCGGAGTGTTCATGGACATTTTCAACCTCTCATTGCTGCAGTCAGAGGTTTCCACCTGCTTCAAAAGGGCATCAGTCATCCCGATACCCAAGCAAAGTAGTGTGAGTTGCCTCAACGACTATCAGCCAGTAGCATTAAATTCTGCAGTGATTAAATGAAAGAGAGGCTGGTCATGGCCAGAATTAACATGTACCTAAGCAAAGGTCTGGACCCGCTGCAATTTGCCTATCATTCCAATCCCTCCACAGCAGATGCAATATCGCTGGCTCTCCACTCAGTTCTGGGTCACCTCAAAAACAGCAATTCATTCACTACAGCTCAGCCTTCAACACATTTATTCCCTCAGGGCTAGTCAAGAAGCTACAAAGTCTGGGCCTCTGTATTCCATATAACCATATAACCATATAACCACTTACAGCACAGAACAGGCCAGTTCAGCCCTACTAGTCCATGCCGTAGCAAATCCCCACCCTCCTAGTCCCACTGACCAGCACCCGGTCCATACCCCTCTAGTCCTCTCCTCTCCATGTAACGATCCAGTCTTTCCTTAAATGTAACCAATGATCCCGCCTCAACCACGTCTGCCGGAAGCTCATTCCACATCCCCACCACCCTCTGCGTAAAGAAATTTCCCCTCATGTTCCCTTTATAATTTTCCCCCTTCAATCTTAAACCATGTCCTCTAGTTTGAATCTCCCCTTTCTTAACTGAAAAAGCCTATCCACATTTACTCTGTCTGTCCTTTTTAAAATCTTAAACACCTCTATCAAGTCCCCTCTCAATCTTCTACGCTCCAGAGAAAAAAGCCCCAGTCTGCACAACCTTTCCCTGTAACTCAGACCCTGAAATCCTGTCAACATTCTCGTGAACCTTCTCTGCACTCTCTCTATTTTGTTTATATCTTTCCTATAATTTGGTGACCAAAACTGTACACAGTACTCCAAATTTGGCCTCACCAATGCCTTATACAATTTCATCATAACCTCCCTACTCTTGAATTCAATACTCCGATTTATGAAGGCTAATATTCCAAATGCCTTCTTCACCACACCATCTATCTGAGTATCAGCCTTGAGGGTACTATTTACCATAACTCCTAAATCCCTTTGTTGCTCTGCACTCCTCAATTGTCTACCATTCAATGTATATGACCTATTTAAATTTGCCTTTCCAATCCCTGAGGAACTCCACTAGTCACCGGCCTCCAATTGGACAAACAATTTTCCACCACTACTCTCTGATACCTCCCATCCAACCATTGCTCAATCCATTTCACTACCTCCTCATTTAGACCTAATGCCTCCACCTTTTTTTCCTAACCTCCTGTGGGGAACTTTGTCAAAAGCTTTACTAAAGTCCAAATAGACAACATCCACAGCTTTTCCTTCATCAACCTTTTTTGTAACCCCCTCGAAGAACTCAATCAGGTTTGTCAAGCATGATCTACCCCTGACAAAACCATGCTGATTACTCCCTAGCAATCTTTGTACGTCCAAAAATTTGTAAATAGCATCCCTTAGAACACTTTCCATCAACTTGCCCACCACAGACGTCAGACTTACAGGCCTAAAATTCCCAGGTTTGCATTTGGACCCTTTCTTAAACAGAGGAACCACATGCGCCACCCTCCAATCTTTTGGTACCACCCCCGTGGCCAGTGACGTCCTAAATATCTCTGTTAATGGCCCCACTAACTGTCCACTAGCCTCCCTGAGTGTCCTAGGGAATATTTTATCCGGTCCGGGAGATTTATCCACCTTTATCTTTTTTAACACGGCCATCACTACCACCTCGGTTATCCTTATATGCTTCATGACCTCCCCACTATTTTTCTTTACTTCAACTGGTTCAACATTTTTTTCCCTAGTGAATACCGAGGCAAAGAAATCATTCAAAATTTACCCCATTTCCTCTGACTTCTCACTCAGCCTACTCTCGCTATCTACAAGGGGTCCAATTTTATCTCTCACTAATCTTTTACTTTTAATGTACCTATAGAAACCCTTTGGATTTATTCTTACTCTGTCTGCCAAAGCCTCTTTTTGGCCTTTCTAATTTCTTTCTTAAGGTTCCTTCTACACTCCTTGTAGTCCTCCTTCAACTTCTCAGCTCCCTACTCTTTATACCTCTTGTACTCCTCCCTTTTTCTCCTAACCAAATTTCCAATATTTCTCGAAAACCAAGCCTCCCTATGACTTCCAGCCTTTCCTTTGATCCACACTGGGACATAACTACTCTGTACCCTCAAAATTTCTTTTTTGAATATCCTCCATTTTTCATTAACATCGTTACCTGAAAATATCTTGTCCCACTCAATACTCCCCAAATCCCTTCTTATTCCTTCGAAATTTGCTCTTTTCCAATCCAGAACCTCAACTTTAGGCCTCTCCTTGCTCTTCCCTAAAATTACCCTAAAACTAACAGAATTATGATCACTAGACCCAATTGGTTCTCCAACATTAATGTCCGCTACCTGACCTAGCTCGTTCCCTAACAGGAGATCCAGTATTACACCATCCCGAGTCGGTTCTTCTACTAACTGATTTAGAAAACAATCCTGAACACATTTAACGAACTCCAGCCCATCCAGCCCTCTAACCGTATGGGTATCCCAATCAGTGTGTGGGAAGTTAAATCTCCCATGATCACTACCCTATGATTTTCACACATATACGTTATCTCCCTACAAATTTGTTCCTCTAATTCCCTTGGCCCATTTGGTGGTCTGTAATACACCCCTATTAGCACCCTCTTGCCTCCTCCACCCCTCAATTCCACCCAAACAGCCTCACTGGTCAATCCCTCCATACCATCCTGCCACCTCACGGCAGTAATGTCCTCCCTAACAAGCAGAGCAACTCCTCCTCCTTTTTTACCCCCTGATCTATCACATCTAAAACAAATGTATCCCGGAACATGAAGTTGCCAGTCCTGCCCCTCCTGTAGCCAGGTCTCACTAATTGCCACAATATCGTGACCCCAAGTATCTATCCATGCTCTCAGCTCATCTACCTTGTTCACTATGCTTCTTGCATTAAAATATATGCATCTCAGAGAATGACCCTCACATATATTCTCTTTTTTACCTTCTACCCTAATCTCCATCCTACCTTTGTTATCTTTTTTATTCCTAGCTAGGTGGCCATACTCCCTAGACACTGCTCTCACCCTCTGTTCCCCACCCCCCTGCCAAACTAGTTTAAACCTACCCCCAGAGCTCTAGCAAATCTACTTGCCAGCACATTGGTCCCCCTCCAGTTCAAGTGGAGTTCGTCCCTCTGGATCATCGGAAGACCGCAGTCAGTACAAATTGGAAACAGTACAAATTGGAAACAATGTCCTCCTCCTCATTGACAATCAACCCAGGCACACCCCAAGGATGCGTGCTTAGTCCACTGCTCTACTCATTATTCACCCATGACTGCGTGGCCAGGCACAATTCCAATGCTACAGCTGTTGGCAGAATCACAAACTGCATTGAGGAAGCATCCAGGAGGGAGACAGATCAACTCGTTGAATGGTGTACCAACAACAACCTTGTGCTGAATGTTAGCAAAACCAAGGAGATGATTGTGGACTTCAGGAGAAGTCAGGGGAATATGACCCAAATTCCTGGGTATGAACATCTCCGAGGATCAATCCTGGAGCCTCGATGACAATGCAATCACAAAGAAGGCTTACCAGCAGCTATTCTTTGTGAGGTGTCTGAGGAGATTCAATATGTCACCAAAAACTCTCAAAAATATCTACAGGTGGACCATGGAGAACATTCTGGCTGCTTGCATCACAGCCTGTACGGAGGCGCCAACTCTCAGGAAAAGAATAAACTCCAGAGGGTTAACTCGGCCCGCGACAATAAAAGGCACCAGACCTCACTCCATCGAGGACACCTACTAGAGGTGGTGTCTTAAAAAAAGGAGCCTCTATCTTTCAAGACTCCCACCACCCAGGCCATACCCTCTACACTGCTACCATCGGGGAAAAAGTTACAAGAGCCTAAAGACGAACACCCAGCGGCACAAGGACAGCTTCTTCCCTGCTGCCATCAGATTCCTGAATAATCCATGAACCAAAGACACTGCCTCACTTTTAAAAATTATTGTAAGACGGTTATAGTGTGAATGTTTGCACTACAACGCTGCCTCAAAAACACCGAATTTCGTGACTTGTTCTTGACAATAAATTCTGCTCCTGAATCAGATGTCTGGATGGACAATGAACCACAGATGCTACCTCACTTTCTCTTCTTTTTGGACGAATTTATTTCTTTTTTTGACGTAATCTATAGCAGAATTCACATTATAATTCTGCTGCAAAGCAACAAGTTTCATGAAATGTTCATGACAGTAAATTCTGACTGGGGAGGAGAGGTGGGTGTTGCCCACTCACTGACCCAGTCACCCTTTCAATCTTGCTGCCTCATTAATTATGTAGGCTCTGTCATTATTTCAATGTGTTGAGCTCAAGGAGGTGGAGGGGAATTATTATAACAGTGATGTGTGTAAACTGTGAGTGAAGGTCGGAAAGCTCAGAACAGACACACAAGAACTGCAGATGCTGGAAGCTTGAAAGAATAAAGAGAAGCTGGAGGAAGTCCACGCAACAGGATGGTTTCTAATTCTAGTTCAAGTTCATTGACACATAGTAGCTGCAAGCAGTCTAACAAGTCAACTCTGATATTCACACAGCTGTACCAGGTAGTAGGGAAAGTGCACAGTTACAGAGTAGGGAAACCAAACAGGGGAAGCATGAGAGAACTTTGGTGGGCTTCATTCAGGAGCCTGTTGGCTGTGGGGAAGTAGCTGCCTTTAAGCCTTGTGGTGCAACTTCTGTATGTATGATTGAGCTAGTCTGACCCCCTGGACCTGTGAATCCCTCCCTCTTAGACATCTCTATAAAGTAGTGGTTGTCAACCTTTTTCTTTCCACTCACATACCACCTTATGTATTCCCTATGCCATCGGTGCTCTGTGATTTGTAAGGGATTGCTTAAGGTGGGATGTGGATGGAAATAAAATGTTTGAAAACCACTGTTTTAATCATCCCCAATTGGCTCATTATGTGCATGGTTTCAGAGCTCCAAAGGAAATGGGCCAATGGCAATTTTTCTCTCACAAAATATTTTCTTAACAATTGGGCCAAGAGCAGGGATTCTCAACCTTCTCTTCCCACTCACATTCCACCTTAAGCAATCCCTTACTAATCACAGAGCACCGATGACATAGGAATTACTTAAAATGGGATGTGAGTGGAAAGAAAAAGGTTGACAACCGCTGCTATAAAGGCTGTCATGCCCAATCTCCTCTCTCAGTACCTGCCTTGGAACTGGGCCAACAACATGGGAGATGTGTTGATGCCTTAAGGTGATAAAAGATTATTAATCACAACTTTCTGTTCTAATGAGGTAAGTGCTACAAATCTGGTGGTTACTGATGTCACACTCTTAAGACTTTCTCCCTGATGGGAGGAGGGAGAAGGGAGTGTGTCCATGGTAAGATGGGTCCTTCAGTGTGTTGGCTGCCATTTCTAGGCAGCGGGAGATGTAGATGGAGGGGAGGGAAGTTTGTGTGATGTTCTGCATTCACCACCTTCTGCATCTTGAGTAGAGCAGCCCCTGTCCCGTACACTGATGCATCCAGCAACTCTGCTCTCAATAGTGAATCTGAGAAAGTTGTTGAGGAACAAGTTGGGGACATGCCACATCATCCATGGAGGGAAGCCATCAATTCACGTTTTAGATCAGTTCCCTTTCTCTGGATTCAGTCAAGGCTTTGGAATAGTGAATCGGCAGAGAGAGGGAAAGATACACAAATGTGCTGGAGAAACTTAGCAGGTCATCCACTGAAAGTAAATGGCAGTCAATATTTCAGCCCTGAGCCCTTCGACAGGAGTGGTAGAGACAGAGATAGCCAGGATTTACGATAGAGAGGAGAGAGAAGGGCAAAGAGATAAAGACAGACTGGAGTGAGTAAGAGATGGAAAGACAGAGAGAATGATAGAAAGGAGATGGAGGGGAAAGAGGGAAAGAGAGAGTGGAAAAGATAGAGACGAAAGAGATTGAGAAAGAGAGAGAGAGAAGCACAGAGACACTCAGACACATGGAGAGTAAGTTAGAGAATTTGAAGCTGAGCTGATGTTAGCAGGTGAATGTTTTGCTTTAGTTGCATAGAACATAGAAATTACAGAGCAGTGCAGGCCCTTCAATCCACCATGTTCATTTTTAAAATTTAAATTTAGGCACACAGCACGAGTCCATGCCGCCAAACTTATACCCAATTAACCTACATTTCTAGTACGTTTCAAACAGTGGGAGGAAACCGGAGCCCACACAGACACGGGGAGAACGTACAAACTCCTTTCAGACAGCATGGGATTTGAACCCTGGTCCTGATCAGTGGCGCTGTAAAGGCGTTACACTAACTGTTGCCCTTTGTTGTGCCGACTTATGTAGGCAAACCTACTCTACAATAATCTAACCTTTCCCTATATCACACCCATAACCTTCAATTTCTTTTATTCTGAGAGACGTTTGAATGTCCCGTCACCCACTCTGGCAATACATTTCAGGCACCTGCCATTCTCTTGATATTGTCATCCTAAGAAAAATGTGCTTCCTGTCTTCGTCATCGATGCCCCTGTCATGAGCCCAGAGGACCCCAAAACCCAGCAGCAATAGATACTCACCAAGACAAATGGTCACTTAAACAAAAGTTGATTTTAATTATCTTTAAACATGAAAACAGAATTACACTTTAACTTACTTAACCTAACTTACCCCCCTTCTAGATCTAAGCACATGTGTATGTAATGTGTGTGTAAGTTCAGAAAAGTTCTTTGGTTCACAGTCCAATCTCACTTCTCATTCCTCCAAATTCACTGGTTGCAGGCAATTCTTATACCGTGCACAGAATTTAACATTTATAAACTTCACCAGGCTTTGGTGCTCAAAGGTTCATGTTGGTTTTCAGAGAGAGTCATGTGTTGATCCAGGAAATCCACAACTGATGTATTTCCATCAGTCACCTCAGTGTCTTGCTGACAAAACTTGCCCCTTCAGGATTCTTCAGATGATAACCACTTTCTTTTAGGTCAGCACAGAGTTCCTTTCTGTTTCACTTATTCCAGGTGAAACATTAGACAGCCAGTCCTCTCCTCTTGCATGAACCACAAGGGCTTCGACCAGGCTATCTTCCAAAAGCTTGCCAGCTTGTCCTGTTTCAGTCCCAGCAACTTCTGCTGGCTGACACTGTCAAGTGATCTCTGCTTCTCTTTCTTTCTCTTTCTCTTTCTCTCTCTCTCTCTCTCTCTCTCTCTCCCTCCATCCCTCCCTCTTTCTCTCTCTCTCTCTCTCTCTCTCTCTCTCCCTCCATCCCTCCCTCTTTCTCTCTCTCTCTCTCTCTCTCTCTCTCTCTCTCTCACACACACACACACACACACACACACACACACACACACACACACACACACACACACACACACACACACTGAGAGAAAGCCTGTTTGACTCTCTCTGCATGCAAAATCACATGACCTCTTACAACAGCAAATCTCTCCTGCAGACAATAGTGGAGCCAGCATTCTCTTTCATCTGTTGCTTTTAAACAAGAACCCATCAGTGATGTCTTTTGAGCACTCTTCAGAGCTCTTGCAAAAAGGTGTGAGAAGCCTCTATGTCTCCAGTATTATCAGAGCTCCAACATTTCAAATAAGATCTGTTTTAAAGTGCTTGCATGTAACCTACGCTAACAAACCTTTCCCAAGTTATCTCCCAGAACCATTTCCATATTCTCTGTCACACCTCTCATAATTTTATATACATCTTGTCTTTCATCGTTCCAAAGAGAAAGGCCTTATCTAGGCCCACCTCGTTTCATTCGCCGCTTTCTCCCATCCAGGCCTGATATGTCTCCTCTGCACCCTCTCCAAAGCTTCCATATCCTTCCTGTAGTGAGATGATCAATCTTTCAGAGAAGCTTCTGGTCTCTCCTCACTTTGCACCACACTATGGCTTTCCTCTGGCTGAGCAGTGAGGTAGGTTTCTCCCTCAGTCCTTCGGTTTCCAGGCCCTCATTACTGTGGCTAAGCTTCCTTAAAAAAACATCCATTTAATTGCTTGCGTTTAAATGCCTCAAAGACATTGAATCCCAAGGACCAGCACCAGATATCCATTGATCCAGAAGTGGGGCTATATCTGAGCACTTTCTAACAAGACAGCATTAACATTGGCCTTTCCAATTTCCATTAAACCCCTCCCCCTGAGTTTCTCTCCTTCCCTAACCCTCTATCTCCTCCAGCTCCCCACCTTCTTCCCTCTCCATTCAGAGAGCTACCCCAACCCCCATGACCTCCGCTTCTTTCTCTCCTACCCTCCCACCTGGTTCACCTGTGACCTGTTAGCTTGCATTCCCGCCCCTGCCCCTGCCCCTGCCCCTGCCCCTCCCCCCAACTTTTTACTCAGGCACCTGCTTGCTTTTTGGTCATAGCCTGACAAAGGGCCCAGGCCCGAAACGAGGGCTACCATTCACTTCCTACGGATGCTCTGTGACCTGCTGAATTTCTCCCACACATTTGTGTATTCTGCCAGCTTGTGGATTATTCTCACTTCCAAATTACTAACTGAAGTAATTGGTTTGGAAGGTTTGGATTAGGGGCTGCCCAAGTGGCGTAATGGTTAGAACAATGCCTTTTTTACAGTCCTGGTGATCGGGAATTGGGTTCGAATCCCGCTCTGCCTGTGAAGAGTTTGTACATTCTCCAAGTGTCTGTGTGGGTTTTCCCCTGGGGTCTTCGGTTTCCTCCCACTGTTCAAAACGTGCCAATTGGGTGGCACGGGCTCATGGGCTGAAATGGCCTGTCTAAATTTAAATTTAAATTAAAAATAGTAATATGCTGTATTGTTGCATTTTATATGTACATTTTATATTTTATACATTTTATATGTACAATCACATGACAATAAACTTGAAAGATGAAAGAGATTTACCAGGTTGGGAGAGTATGTATGAAAGGAGAGGTTGGACAAACTTCAGATGGAGACTGAGGAGTCCTGACAGAAGCTTACAAAATTATGAAAGGCATCGATGGGGTAGACCATACGTCCACAGACTTAGAAGTAGATAGAGGTCATTGGCCCATCTGATCTCTTCCTTGCACTGTCATTTCTGTTCACTTTTTAATGTGTTCTGGAATCTAGTTTGCTGAAGTTTATCTAAAGACGGCAGTAACCTTGTATGAATCCAATTATCTTCCCCATTCAGCTTGTAAAACAGCGACATTTGTCCTTGGTTCCCCTCTGCTAGTCACACAATGCAGTATTTGTGCATGGCAGCCTGTGTTTGAAGCAGGAGTCAGAAACCCCTTTTCCACTGGCACCCTGTCCCAGGGTGCCAGTGGAAAAGGATCACCGTCCACATGCTGGCGTCAAATGACATCATTTCACGCTGGGGATTAATCGCCTCAACCCCTACTCATATCCCCGGCGGTGGAAAAGGGACAGCAGAAAAGTCACCCATTTCCATTTAAATGTAGAAAACTCCATTCCCCGGGGATGAGTTGTGTTCAGTGGAAAAGCAATTAGTGTCCCAGTTAAGGATGGCCCGGTGGAAACGGCACAAAGGGCTTCCTATCCCGGGACACGGCACAGGCAATTAACTGGGATGCCAGTAGAAAAGGGGCTAGAGTCAGGCAGCATGGAAACAAGCCATGCAGCCCATCAGTCCCATGCCAGCCATCCACATTTGTCCCATTAAGACTAAAAGACAGGAGCAGAATTAGGCCATTCAGCCCATGGAATCTGCTCCACTATCTGAATCATGGCTGATACATTTTTTCTCTCAACCCAAACCTCCTACCTTCTCCCCATAACCTTTGACACCCAAAAGAATGAAGAATCTATCAACCTCCGCTTTAAATCTGTCCAATGATCTGGCCTCCTCAGCCATCTGTAGCGATGAATTCCACAGATTCACCACCCTCTGTGTGAAGAGACGACTTTTCATTTCTGTTTTTAATTCTGAGGCTGTGCCATCTGAACCTGGACTCCCCCACTCCTGGAAACATCTCCATGTGCATTCTATCCAGCCCTCTCAAAATATTATTTCAATCAGATTTCCCCACTTATCTTTCTAAACTCCAGAGCCATCAAAAGCTCCTCGTACATTAACCCTCTTATCCCCGGGATCATTCTTGTAAACTTCCTCTGGAGCATCTCCAATGCCAGCATATCCTTCCTTAGACAAGGAGCCCAAACCTGCTCCCAGTACTCCAAATACGGTCTGATCAATGCCTTGTGAAGCCTCAGCATTATACCTTTGCTTTAATATTCCACTCTTCTCAAAATAAATGCTAAGTGCAATTGCCTTTCTTACTATTGACTTAACCTGTAAGTTTAGAGGATGCTGCATGAGGACTCGCAAGTCCCATTGGACCTCTGCTTCCTGAACTCTCTCCCCATTTAGAAAACAGTCTACTTCTTTATTCCTTTGACCATCGTCCATTCACCTCCCAATGCTGTATTCCAACTGTTACTTCTTTGCCCATTCTCCCAACCTGCCCAAGTCTCTCTGCAGATCTCCTGCTTCCTCAACGTCGCCTACCCCCCCATCCATCTTTGTACCATCTGCAAACTTGGACACAAAGCCATCGATTTCATCATCTAAATCACGTATGTACAGCACGAAACCCAACACCGACCCCTGTGGAACCCCTCCGGTCACTGGCAGTCAGATTCTTTTTCCCAGGGGTGAAAATCTTTTCCTCAGTGGTGGCACGGTGAGTGTAGCAGGGCAGGATGCTGTTACAGTACCAGCGAATATGACTGGGGTTCGAATACTACGCTGTTTGTAGGAGTTGGTTCTTTACCTCCATGTCTGTGTGAGTTTTCTCGGAGGGGGGGCCTCCAGTTTCCTCCTATCATTCAAAACGTACCAGGGTTATTGGTCAATTGGGTGTGATTGGGTGGCATGGGCTCATGGGCCAAAGGGGCCTGTTACCATGCTGTATGTCTACATTAATGGGAATAAAATCTCATATACTGGGGGACGCAGATTTGAGAATAATGTGAGGAGGAAAAATTTAATGGAGAAGTTTGGGGAGGCATCAGGGGCAAGTTTTATACACAGAGAGGATGGTAGGTGCCTGAAATAGGCTCCCAGGAGTGGTGTTGGAAGCAGATACGAAAGGAACATTGAAGAAAGCTTCTAGCCAGATACATGAAAATGCAGGGAATAGAGGAAATGGTTCTCATGAAGACAGAAGAGATTTAGTTCAATTTGGCATCACATTTGATGCAGAAATTGTGGGCCAAAAGGCCCGTTACTGTGCTGTACTAGAGAACATGATAGAACATAGAACACTACAGCACAGCACAGGCCCTTCGACCCTCGATGTTGTGCCAACCCATACCAAAAAATAGATAAACATTTCCTCCCTCTCAACCCTCTATTTTTCTTTCATCTACATGCCTAAGATTCTCTTAACTGCCCCTAATGTTCCAGCCTCCACCACAATTCCTGGCAAGACATTCCAGGGCCCCACAACTCTGGGTAAAAAAAACTTACCCCTGATGTCTCCCCTAAACTTCCGTCCCTTCACTTTGTACACATACTCTCTGGTGTTTGCCATTCCTGCCCTGGGAAACAGGAGTTGACTGTCTACCTTATCTCCGCCTCTCAGAATCTTCTACATCACTATTAAGTCTCCTCTTGTCCTTCTTCGCTCCAGAGAGAAAAATCCTAGCTCTGCTAACCTTGCTTCATAAGACTTATTTTCCAATCCAAGCAACAACCTGGTAAATCTCCTCTGCCCCCTCCTTCCTATAATGAGGTGACCAGAAATGAACACAATATCCTATGTGTGGTCTCAGTAGAGATTTGTAGAGTTGCTACATGACCTCTCAACTCTTGAACTCAATCCACCAACTAATGAGGCCCAGCATCCCATAGACCTTCTTAACTGTCCTATCAACCTGCACGGCGACCTTGAGAGATGCATGGATTTGGACCCATAGGACCCTCTGTTCTTCCGCACTCTTAAGCATTCGACCATTAATCCTGTACTCATCCTTTTGGCTTGACCATCCAAATTACTGTTCTATGTTCTACAGAATGACAAATTCAGGTTGGGAAAAAAAATTACTTGGCTTTTGCATCCTGAATAACAAATTTGAAGGGGTATTCACAGGGTTATCAGGCAATGTTTGACTGAATTGAATCAGGCGTTATTAGGACAGGTGACTAAAGTCTATTTTGGGGTCATCTATAAGAGAGCAGAAGGAAATGGAAGCTGTGGAGAGCGAGCAGAGAAGATTTACCAGGATGATGCCTGGATTCGGAGAATGCATCATATGAGGTAAGGTTAGCAGAGCTGGGACTTTTCTCTTTGGAGTGTAGAAGGATGAGAGGCGACTTAATAGAGGTCAACATAATTATGAGAGGCATGGATAGGGTAGCACCTGTTTCCCGGGGCAAAACTAGAAAATGCCTCGGGACATCGGTACAAGGCGAGGACAGGAAAGTTTGGATTCAAGATTCCTTAATTGTCATGTAATTAAACATGCATAATATTACACAAAGTTTGCTTTAGTTGACCGAAAAGAGGACTGATTCGTCAAATTGATGGGCATCTCTTATGGTTAGAGAAGAAGAACAAGAGAGTCCCCCCACCAGAGTCACCGAATGTCTGTGAATTCACCTCCACAGCTGTGCTTCAGTTTAAACTATTGGCAACCTGAGCTTCAGATTGAAACCTCTGACACGACCAAGAAGCTTTCAGCACCCTCGGCACTCTCTTGTTTCCCGGTTCCAATACCAGGTACCCCTTCAGCCAGTCTCCAGCAGTCCGCAGCCTGGTGCCAACACCCTCAACCGCAGTCGCCAGCAGCCCTCTATCTGCGTGGGTTCCTCGTCTCGGGTCATCAACAGCCCACACACGCCACCCCACATGCTCTTTGTCATCGGGGCCCCTTGCTGGTCTGTCATCATGGTCACCTTCCCATTGCTTCTCCTCAAAAAGGTGGGGGGGGAAGGAGGGGAAATGGCCTTCCCATTTTCTGGTGCCCTGTGCCTCCTCTTCCTTGCAATCTGAAGCCCCTCGAGGCGCCACCATCTTGGACCCAGACCCCGAGACTGCAGGATTTTAAAATAAACCACCGTTGACTCATTTAAAAGGCCGTTTAAAGGCTGTACGGAGCTGTCAGTAGTTGGACTGGATGAATGAATTTTGTAGAGGAGCACTGTGTCTCTTTCCTTACTCTCTGCAGGTCCGCACCATGGCAATTTTTTTTCAGAAGTAGTTTAGGGTAGATGTCAGGGGTAGGTTTTATACACAGCGAGTAGTGGGTCCCTCAAATGCCTTGCCATGGGTGGTAGTGGAGGCAGGTACAATAGGGCATTTAAAAGACTCTTAGACAGGCACATAGATGAAAGAAAAATTGAGGGTTAAGAGGTAAGGAAGATTTAGTTTTTTGAGTAGGTTTAAATAGGTCAGCACAACATTGTGGGCCTAATGGCCTGTACTGTGCTGTAATGCTCTATATTCTATGATCCATAATTGCTCCATTAGACGTCCTGCAGCCCCCTTGATTTCCAATCACGAGCGCTCTACGATGATGGCAGATAATTTGACCCTCTTAATGAAACATTTCTTTTATTAGAAGCAAATGCCCGCTAAAGTTTTAAATTAAGGACAAATTCAGCATCAATCTTAATATCTATTTTCAATAATTATGCTTAAAGATCCCCTTCAATTTCACCGTAATGTGGAGAATTATACATTGAAAATTCGAAGCCAATTGTGTTCACAATCCAGCACTTGTGCCTTGCATGCAAAATCTTATTGTAATGCTGGGATATCATATGACATTTCTGGAGGTAATCTCTCATTTCAAACTCAAAGCAGATTTACAAGAAACAATAACTAATTATAAAGGTATTTACTGCAGTTTTACATCCTAATCCCTTGCAGTGACACTTTTACCAATGACATTTGAAAGGCACCGAACCAAGTGCAGTTAACACTTTCGTCAAGCTCAAAATATGCTGGTTTTGGAATAGTGTCCAACACTAGTTTGCATGCCTCAAGGATACATCTCTTCCCAGGACAGAGCTTGAGAATTCTTTCCAAATTGTAAGGAGTTAATCAGTTCCTGGATTTAAATTTTAACTTAGAGATACAGTAGAGTAACCTGCCCTTCTGGATCACTAGGCTGATCTGCCCAAATTCATCCATGTGACTCATGTTCCCCTTTGGAACATGGGGAGGAAACCGGAGCACCCGAAAGAAACCCACGCAGGTCAGGGGGTGAAAGTGCAAACTCCTTGTAGATCCAGTGATCATTGGGGCATCGGAGGTGGAGAGGGTGAGCAAATTCAAGTTCTTGGGAGTCACTATCTCGGAGGATCTTTCCTGGACCCAACACACCAATGGCATCGTGAGGAAAGCACGTCAGCGCCTCGACTTCCTCGGGAGTTTGCGGAGGTTTGGTGTGACACCAGAAATCCTGGAAAATTTCGACAGAGGGGTGGTGGAAAGTGTGCTGACCGGCTGCATCACGGCCTGCTACGGGGACACCAATACCCCTGAGCATAAAGCTCTCCAAAAAGTAATGGACTCAGCCCAGGACATCACACGTACAACCCTCCTCACCATTGAGAACATCTATGGGGAATGGTGTGGTCAGAGGGCAGCAGAAATCAAAGTCCCACACCATGCTCTGTTCTCGTAGCTGGCATCAGAAAAGAGGTCTAGGTGCCACAAGACTCCCACCACCAGGTTCAGGAACGGCTGCTACCCCTCCACCATCAGACTCCTCGATGACACTACCAATAAATGGTAATTCTGCCCAGCCCACAAGAAAAATAATTTTAGGGTAGTATGTGATGTCATGTATGTACTCTGACAATAAATCTGATGGTGGCGGGTCGCTGGCACCGAATTAGCGTTGATCTAACCACTACACTAATGTGCTACCTCTATACAGCCTGGAATTAAATTGCATTGAACGAGCAACGAGATGCTGTGAAAAGCCTGTTTCATGTGCTATCTGGGAACGTACACCTGACAATGAATTTATTGTCATATACAGTGTACAAGGAACAGATGCACTGAGATTCTAACTCATGAAATACCTGTTCAGATGCAGAAAGTAAGAATTTTGGTGCATATGTACATTGAGCAATGTGTTTGACAATAAATTCATGAACATGATCAGGTTGACTGGCCTGGACATTATATTCAAGATTCAAGATTCTTTTACTCTTATAAACCCGCAAAATTACACAAAATTCCCTTCTTCCAGCTGTAAGGGAGACAAAGAGTTGCCATCAGCATGGCCTGGCACTCCTTACAGTACAAGAGAAAGGACAGCAAAAGAGAGTCCCTTCAGAGTCACTGAGTGTCCATGGATTTTCCTCCAGCCCCCCCCCCCCCCCACCACCCCCGCACCTCTGGATCTGAACCTCCCACACGATCAGGGCTGAGACCCTACTTGCCCTCAGCCCTCTCTCGAATCCCGGCTCCAATAACTGGTTCCTACAAGCCAGTCTCCAGCAGGCCGTGGAGATCCCCGACTGCAAGTCGCCCGCAGCTCGTTTGATTCCCTCAGCCGCTGAGCCTTTCGCTGGTCCGCCGCCCTGATCACTGTCCTATAGGGTCATCTCCTCTGCTTCTCCTTCTCAACTGTGGGGGGGGGGGTGCTGTTCTCCCATTTCAGGTACCCTGCGTCAGTCCGCTGCTCCCCCAAGGTCTGGAACCCCCTCCTGGTCTGCTTTCCAGCACGGGCTGCGTCATCTTGACCACAGATCCATGGTTGGAGGATTTGTTTTAATACTCTGTTGGCTCCTCTCATAGGCCATTTGAAGCCTGTAGAGAGCCACCAGCCTTAGGACTTAGGTGGTCGAATCCTTCAGAGGAGTGCTGTGTCTTCACTCCCCATGCTCCTGGCAGTATCTCAGCACACGAGATGAACAATTCAATTCAATGTAACCCAGTACAGGGACTTTTGTCCAGGAATGGAATCTCAAGCTCTGTTGTCGAAAGGGATAACCAGGTGCACAGAGTAAGAAAGATCAAAATCTTTATGTAAATATGCAATATTCCAGTGAAAGGAAGGATATAATTGGGTAAAACGTGAAAGTTTGCGACACTGTGGTTGAAGTAAAAACACAACACTGGGTTTATGGAAAGGGCTGCCAGTTTATTTCAGATTTCTTGTCAGAGAACATAAATGACATCATATACAGCCCTGAGATTCCTTTTCCTGCAGGCGCAGCACAATTACCACTAAGTGGTAGTGAAAAAAATAAACTGTACACAGCATAAAACATGTAAACAAACAAAGAATTGTAAACAGATAATGAATGTAAACAAACTGACTGTGCAATGCAGAGGGAACAAAAAGAAAATCAGTAAAGTGCACAAGTAAGAGTCCGTAAATGAGTCCCTGATTGAGTTTGTCATTGTGGAGTCTGATGGTGGAGGGAGAGCAGCTGTTCCTGAGCCTGGTGGTGCGAATCTTGGCACCTACACCACTTTCCTGATGGCAGCAGTGAGAACAGAGCATGTGCTGGGTGGTGAGGGTGTTTGATGATTGCACGCATCATCTTATTGAATAGGTCATGCAACATAGGCCTATGGCCCGCATGTCTGTGCTAAACATGATACCTCACTCAAACTAAACCATGCTGCCTGCAGCTTGGTAGATGTCCTTCCATGCCTAGAAATTCATATGTCAATGTGGAAGCTTCTTAGATCCTCCTATTTTATCTGGTTCCAAAAGCTCAGTAGCCTGAAGCCTGACTCCTGCTCCAGTTTCTTATGTTCTTCTGTCCCGCCATAAGCCATCCTGAGAATTAGACTGCTGCAGATGCTGGAAGTCTGAAATAAAACTGGGGAATGCAGGAAACACTCAGCAGGTGAGGTAGCTTCAATGGTGGGACATTAACTCTTGACTCTATTGAGAGATTCCAGTCATTTCTCTCTTTGTTAGCAGTCCTGAAGACATGTTCTCAAATACCCAGTGGGCTGAGAATTTTAGCAGGGAAGTGGTTCATTCTCTGAGTGGCGAGGGCACAGATATGTAAGTTAAAAGGTAGAATATGGGTGACAAGGTTAGAGTAGCGGTCAGCGCAACGCTTTTACAGCACCAGCGACCGGGGCCGGGTTCGAATCCTGTGCTGTCTGTCAGGCGTTTGTACATTCTCCGTGAGTCTGCGTGGGTTTTCCCCAGGGGCTCTGGTTTCCTCCCACCATTTGAAACATATTGGGGTTGTAGGCTAATTGAGTGTAAATGGGTGGCACGATCTTGTGGGCCAATAGGGCTGTAGGCCTACAAAAAAAAATTGTGCTACATTTCTTAGCATGCTCCATTGGGTTTACCTTATTTTTCAGGCCTAATATCTCTCTGCTCTCTCCCTGGTCCCCAAATCTGAAAGGCCTTTCTGAAACTTTACCTATTTTCAGTTCTGCACCAATAAAATGCTATTGGCGTTCCAGGAGAAATCATCTACTAATTTATTCTCAGTGGAAGAAGCTGATTGACACGGCAGATACAGCATTACCAAAAGAAGTTACACATGGTCCTCAGGTAAGAAGCATCTTGCCAATGAATAATGTATAATTTGCTCGGAGCCCAATTTATCAGTGCTCAATAAATTAATCATTCACTGTGACCCTTGCCTTATGTAAAATAAATCTCAAACCCACTGTCGAACAAAAAAACAATATCTACATCAGTTTTCTAGATTGATGTTAAATCGCTTTCAATGAAGTCAGATCTCCAGGCTACTGTTGTCTCTCCAACTTTATGACCAAATTCCCCTTTCTTAATGAATGCACATATCAAACAATTCCAATTTTAATGAGGAGAGATTTCTTCGACAGGGGATTACTAGAGATGTGAGTGTATTCCATTCTCCCCCTTCTGTCACTCCACAGTGAAAGCAATCTGTGCTGAATTCTGTTCGACATCCTGGTTCCACGACTGATGGCTTCTGGGAGGCAAATTATTTACTTTCCCTGTTAATGTGCATTGGGGCTGCAAGTAAACAAATGGTTGGAATCCCTTGCTCAATGGTGCAGGCAAAAGCGGGGATTGAAAGCGTCAGAGAGGTTAGCGAAGGTGAAAATACTGGCTGCCGGCGAGGGTGAATAGTTCAGACGCCGTCCTCGATGCTGAGATTCCTTGGCAAATTTTAAGCCTCCCGTCCCCTTTTGACAAGAAGAGAGACGTGCAAATAAAGCTGTAATTTGTGCTTCCAGAGGCTGTATAATCCAGCGACAGTTCCATCCTGACTGTGGCAATACTTCCCCGCCGGAGCTCATCCCATCCCCTCGACACCCCTTTCCCCATTTCGAGCCGCATGTTTAAAAAGTCACATCTGCATTTCATAAGGCAGAGAAAAGCCCAGAACGTTTGCAATGAAGGCTTTCTAAGATGAGGTTAGATCGGGGCTGCCACTGCAATCAGAATATATTATGTGGGTATTAATGCTGCCAGTTATGTTTGGAATTTGAGATTTTTATTGTCATATACATCAGTACCATGTAAAGATGGTCTAAAATATTTAATTTTTAGTTTAGAGCTATAGAATGGTAACAGGTCCTTCCAGCATATGAGTTCATGCTGCCCAAATACACCGATTAACCCCATACCCCATACATTATTGGAGCGTGGGAGTACCCGGAGGAAACCCATGCAGACACGTAGTGAAACGTACAGACAGTGTCGGATTCGAGGCAGGACCCCCGGTAGAGCGACAGCGTTCACAATGTTAATCGTATTTACTTACAGCAACAAAGTTATTATTCACACTAGATGTACAAAATGTATTTTCCTTTTTTTTTGTCCTGTAAAGGCACACAGGTACGCAATGTACACCTACTAACATAGTGTAAATGAAATTACCGCAATAGGGCTAAGAGACAGAACAGAAGAACGTTAGAAATCAGAGCAGGAGGTTGGCCATTCGCCCATTGAGTCTCCTCTGTCATTCAATGAGTTCATGGCTGATCTGATGATTGGCTCATCTCCACCTCCCTGCCCTTAACTCCCCCACTGTAGTGTGTGGTGCAGTGAACAAAGCACGACAGGAGTCGTCTGTGAGCTGAATCAACAGAATTCTTTCATGGAACCTTTGCAGGAGTTTAAATAAAGACAGGCGGCACGCTATCACCAATCACCTGACCCTGGAAGTCCTTTACACTGCCCCTTCCCCCCCCCCCCCCCCACACCTCGCCAGCCATCGGGAACTCCCTGGACATGAACTGTGCCCCTCTGTCAGAGGAGATGTCCATAGCTAAACCGAAATGGGCTATCCAGTGAGCAACAAGGGCTTGCGCACAAGCTGTAGTGGAGGTGTCCAAGAGTCAAACAACCTCTGGCTGCCTCATAAATCTGTCCACCACAGTGAAAAGGTGAGTAGTGCCTCTAGATGGGGGAAACAGCCCGACAGACCCAAAGGGGATATGATCAAGCCACCTCTGCATCGGGCCGAAAGCCTGCAGTGGAGCCTTGACATGGCGCTGATCTTTGGAGGTTTGACATGGGATACATGTCCTTGCCCAAATGACATCTACATGAGGCGGTGCCTTAAGAAAGCAACCTCTATCCTCAAAGACCCCCACCACCCAGGCCATGGCCTATTCATTCTGCTACCATCAGGAAGGAGCCTTAAGATGGCACAAGGACAGCTTCTACCCCTCTGTCATCCGACTTCTGAATGGACAATGACCCAACCCCTCACTTGGACAATTTTATTTATTCTGAAATGTGATTTTTTTAATAGTAATATTTGCCGCAAAACAATGAATTTTGTGACATGTTCGTGACAATAAATTCTGATTCTGATTTCCATCAATTTCCCCCTCCCCCCCCCCCCCACCATGCCCCCCTTGCCAACACCTCTTAGGCTCTTGAACCTCCTGTACTACCTGCAAACATAACCCCCCTCCAGGAGCCTGCCTGCACAATTATAACAGCATATTTGTTGCTCAACTGCTTCAATGGGACATCCTTTTATATTTATTACCCTTGCTTCTCCGATGACCCAATGTGTCAATTTAAGTTATCCTTATTGTTCTTGGATTTTATGTACTTGTGTTCATGAAGGATGTCAAAATTCTGTAGCTGCGTCCAGTAGAGAATTTTGTGAACCGAAGGCACTTAGAGAAAAGGAATTAGAATTAGAAATAGAATCAGAATTTATTGTTGTGAACAAGTCATGAAATTTGTTGTTTTGCAGCTGCGTCACCGTGGAATCATTTATATAAACCACCTCACAACAATAAATAAAAATGATACAGGAATTAATCAGAGTCCGGCCATGTCTTTGGTCCATTCATCATTCAGGAATCTGACGGCAGAGGGAAAGAAGCTGTCCTTGTGCCACTGAGTGTTTGTCTTCAGGCTCTTGTACCGCCTTCCTGATGGTAGAGTGATGGCCTGGGTGGTGGAGGTCCTTGAGGATAGAGGCTGCTCTCTTAAGACACCGCCTCATGTAGGTGTCCTCAAGGGAGTGAAGTCTGGTGCCTGTGTTGTCAAGGACCGAGCTAATGACCCTCTGGAGATTTTTCTAGTCCTGAGTGTTGGCACCTCTGTACCAGACAATGATGCAACCAGCCAGACTGCTCTCCACGATACAACTGTGGAAGTTTTCGAGAGTCTTCAGTGGCATCAAATCTCCTCACAGAATACAGCCGCTGGAAAGCCTTCTTCATGTTTGCGTTGATGTGGAGGCTCCAGGACAGATCCTCGGACTTGCTGACACCCAGGAATTTGAAGTTCTTGACCCTCTCTCCACTACTGAATCGATGAGTAGTGGGTCGTGTTCTCCTGACTTCCTCCTGAAGTCCTCAATCACAGATCTGTCAAAAACTGGGTCCCAAGAAATGACTGGGATATCCTGTTCCTCTAGCTGGTCATGCTATATAAAATGTTGAAATGGCACCATTGAATTCATCCTAAATATCCCCTGGCTGATTAATTGAAGACACTTTGCAAAGTAGGTGGCCAGCTGGAGCATAGCGAGATCCCGTGGTGAAGTCATTAACCGGATTACCTGGCAAAAGCAGTTCTGCCTGCAGAATATTCCTGATCTTTTTTCCACCTGGCCTTTTGCAATCATCTGAAGTGGTCTTTAGTGTAAGAGAGGTGGATCCTCTACTGATGACATTCACCGGGAATGTTGCTTAAATAGTGGTCAAGGAATTATTGAGGACCCTTTCCATTCAGCTCACAGTATCTTGGAGCTGTTACTATCAGGAAAGAGATACAGGAGCATCAAAATCAGGATGGCCAGGCTGGGAAATAGCTTCTTCCCACAGGCTGTGAGATTGAAGAACAGCATCCTGCAACCTTGGGCTTTTTATAAATGAAACCGAGTAAATTATTTCGGAATAATTCTCAATTTTTTTCTTAAATTTAGAGATACAGCATAGCAACAGGCCCTTTTGGCCATGAGCCCAATTTCACCCAATTGACCGACAACCCCTGTATGTTTTGAAGGGTGGGAGAAAACCTGAGCACCCAGAAGAAACCCACGCAGACACGGGGGAGAATGTACAAACTCCTTGAAGACAGCGTCAGATTCGAACCTCGGTTGCAGGCGCTGTAACAGCGTAGCGCTAACTGCTAAACTAACCATATCTAATCCATATTTATTTTATATTAAAGTTTTATGCATGTATGTGATTACTTTGTGCCTTGTATTGTGTGTGTTATGTGAAGTCAGAGTTCATTAAACTTGGACTTCTAGCTCTCCCTCAGCACAATGCTGAAGAATTAACCGGGAGTCTTCAGATTACCATGATTGGAATAAAGCTGTGGTGGAGCTGTGGGAAGGTCTAGACTGGCCTGTATCGGACACGTAAGCCACAGAAAGGGATGTTTATACTCAGACCGAGACAGCGGAAGAATCTGTGTGAGAGAAACCAAATTAGGGAAAACAGGAGAATGGGGCGATCTATCAAGAGCAGAGAGACTTTGAAAGCTGTATTATCACGTAACGACTGAAATGTTAGATCAATCTGACACATAATGGGATCATTGTTTCAATAATTTCAAAGCTTCTGCCTGAAGATAGATTGCATCACATCAGATAATAGCCAAATACTTTAACTCACAGGAGGAAGAAATAGCTTCTGAAGGAGAAGACAAAGCTTTGGTGCAGTTTGAAATTCCTTAATGTAATCTCGTGTCGCCAAAATTCTCCCCATGAAAACAAAAGGTTGGTTATTCTGTTCGTTCATTGACCAAGTGACGATTAAGTCTTCAGAAAGCTCAACATAATGCCAACTAGACTTTTTGGAGCACATTCAGGAGATTTATCTGAATGGAAGACCCTGCAAAAGGTAGTGGACACAGCCCAGGACATCATCGGCAAAACCCTCCCCACTATCGAGAACATCTACAGGGGATGCTGCCATCAGAAAGCAGCAGCAATCATCAACGATCCACACCACCCGGCACACACTTCATTCTCGCTGCTGCCATCAGGAAAGAGGGGTCGGTGCCACAAGACTCGATCCACCAGGTTCAAGAACAGTTGCTCCCCCTCCACCATCAGACTCCTCAATGACAAACTCAATCAGGGACTTGTTTAGGACTCTGACTGAGCACATTATTTATTACTGAATATTTATTTTTCTGCATTTGCACAGGCAGTTTGTTTACTTTCCTTTCTTTATGTACCATATATGCCATAGTATAGGATGGCTCCAGAATTTCCACCTAATTGTTTTGTGCAATATCCCTTGAATAAGGTAACATTCCCCCCCCACCCCCACCTTCCTCCCAGCCCCAAAATCTGGCACTTCCCACTGACTAGTGGATGATCTTGCATCCAAATCACAATATTTTCATAACAAATGATCATTTAAAGGTTTAAATTTTATTTGGTTATTTTAAGATAAACCACTGTTAGCTCCTGTAACAGGCCATACAGAGCCGACAGGGCGGATAGACCCCATGGAGGTGCACAAATAACTAAGGGCGCATGTGCAAATTTGTGTGAGAGCATCACTGGGAAGACGGTGGCAATTTTATTGTCAAGGTAATAATTTTAGACGCCTGTATTTGTGGAATTTGCACATTCTGAAAGACAATAAAATCTTGTATCAGAATTAGGCCCTTTGGCCCATCGAACAGCTCAACCATTTGAATCGTAGCTGACTTATTTCTCTTTTCAACCCCATCCTTGTTCCCACAACTGGCACGGTTGGGCTCGCGGCTAGCGCGATGCCTTTACAGCGCCAGCAATTGGGACTGGGGTTCGAATCCCGCACTGTTTGTAAGGAGTTTGCACATTCTCCCTGTGTCTGTCTGCATGGGTTTTTCCCAGGGACTCCGGTTTCCTCCCACCATTCGAAACATACCAGGGATGTAGGTTAATTTGGTTTAAATTGGGTGCCAGAGGCTTGTGTGCTGAAATGGCCTGTTATTATGCTGTATGTCTAAATTTAAATATAACTTTTGACACCCTTACCAATTCACCTATCAACCTTCACTTTAAACACCACAACTATCTCTGGCAGTGAATTCCACAGATTCACCCCTCCTCTGGCTGAAGAAATGTCTCCTCATCTCTGCCTAAAGGGACGTACTTTTATTGTGAGGCTGTGCCCTCTGGTCTTGGACTCTCCCACTACTGGAAACAGCCTCTCCACATTCAGCTATACAGCCCTTTCAATATTCAGTAGGTTTCAATGAGAGTCTTCCTCATCATTCTAAACTCCAGCAAGTGCAGGGCCAGAGTCAAGAAATGCTCCTCATACATTAACCCACTCCTGTCTGGGATAATTTATCCCCCTGAATACCTGTGTACCCACCCCTTGGACCTCCCACATTCCACGGACCCTCCGATGGTAGGTAAATTTGCTGCTGTGAACTGCCCTTGGTGTGTAAGTGAGCGATGGAATCAGGGAAGTTGATATGAATGTGGAGTGAATGAATGTGATGAGAGTTTATTATCATATACATAAGTACAAGGTACAGATGGATTGAAATTCTACGGTTATGGAAGATACTCTGACCATTGGATAAATTAAATCACCATAATATGCCAAAACAGAGAAAAAATATTTTTAGACATGCAGCACGGTAACATAGAAACATAGAAACTTAGAAGATAGGAGCAGGAGTAGGTCATTCGACCCTTCGAGCCTGCTCCGCCATTCAATGAGATCATGGCTGATCTTAAAGTTCAGTACCCCGTCCCCGCCTTCTCTCCGAAACTCCTAATTTGGTAACAGGCTCTTCCAGCTCACCAGCCAGTGCCACCCAATTACCCCAATTAATCTACAACCCCCGTATGTTTTGAATGGCGGGAGGAAACCAGAGCACCCAGAGGAAATCCACGGGGAGAACAAAGAAATGCCTTACAGACAGCGTGGGATTCGATCCCGGGCAAAAAGTGATGCTTCAAGTGTGCAGACTGATGTTTGCCAGTCCTGGGGTTATTTAGGTTGTACAAGAAGTTTCAAGAATCTTACCTTGGATTTAAAAAAATCTGTTCCTCAACCTGGAAGCGTTGGTCTTCAGGGTTCTGTACCTACTGCCCAAAGGGAGCAGCGAGAAGAGATTGTGACCAGGGTAATGGGAATCCTTTATGATGATGGGTGTCGTCTTGGGACAGCACTTCACACAGATGTCTGCGGTGGATGGGAGTTTGGCACCTGCGATGGACCTGGCTATGTTCATCACCTTCTACACTCTTCTTTGTTCCCGGTCACGGCTGTGATGCAACCAGTCAATATATTCCCCACAGCGCCCCTGTAGAAGGTCGATAGAGTATTCGACAGCAGGCCAAATCTCTTGCTTGATGGCCAGCATGGACTTAGTGGGACAAAGAGCCTGTAGCTGGGTTGAATCTCTCTACCCCCTCGCAGGCTATGTCTGAGAGACAAGGTGGCAGGTCTGAGACATGAGAGCATCATTTTGTGTTTGCATAACTTCAGATAGACCATTCCTACTGCAAAGAGCTGTGCAAGCAAAATCGTGAGAGGGTGAATGCAGAGAGTCATTTGCCTAGAGTAGGGGAACCAGTAACCAGAGGATATAAGTCAGGTGGCTCTTTCCATTCACACATACCAGCTGAATGACTCCTTACTAAGGGGTGGTGCAGTTAGTGTAGCAGTTAACACAATGATTGGGACCAAGGTTCAAATCCCACACTGTAAGGAGTTTGTACGTTCTCCTCGTGTCTGCGTGGGTTTCCTCCGGGTGCTCCGGTTACCTCCCACCCTTTAAAATGTATCCGGGTTTTTAAGTCATTCGGGTGTAATTGGGTGACACGGGCTCGTGGGCCAAAAGGGCCTGTTACCATGCTGAATGTCTAAGTTAACAATTAAGTAATCCCTATGCCATTGGTGCTTGTGATTAGTAAGGGATTGCTAAAGGTGGGTTGTGGGTGGGAAGGGAAGGTTGAGAATCACTGCTCTAGACCCAATTGCACCTGAAATATTTTGCTTGAGAAAAATTGTCACTGGCCCATTTCCTTTGGAGTTCTGAAACCGTCCACATAACGAGTCAATGAGGGATGATTAAAACAGTGGTTTTCAAACTTTTTCTTTCCAACCTCATCCCACCTTAAGCAATCCCTTACTAATCACAGAGCACCGATGGCATGGGGATTACTTAAAGTGGGATGTGAGTGGAGAGAAAAGGTCAAGAACCTCTGGTTTAAAGTGAGGGGTGATGCTGTTACACAGAGGGTAGTGGCAGAGTCCGCAAGCATCGAATCCATGCTGCTGAAGACCCAACTGCGCTGGGTGGGTCACGTCTCCAGAATGGAGGACCATCGCCTTCCCAAGATCGTATTATATGGCGAGCTCTACACTGGCCACTGAGATAGAGGTGCACCAAAGAAGAGGTACAAGGACTGCTTAAAGAAATCTCTTGGTGCCTGCCACATTGACCACCGCCAGTGGGCTGATATCGCCTCCAACCGCGCATCTTGGCGCCTCACAGTTTGGCGGGCAGCAACCTCCTTTGAAGAAGACCGCAGAGCCCACCTCACTGACAAAAGACAAAGGAGGAAAAACCCAACACCCAACCCCCAACCAACCAATTTTCCCTTGCAACCGCTGCAACCGTGCCTGCCTGTCCCGCATTGGACTTGTCAGCCACCAACGAGCCTGCAGCAGACGTGGACATACCCCTCCTTAAATATTCATCCTCGAAGCCAAGCCA